>NW_016909799.1:13364-106343 GCF_001483705.2 Eufriesea mexicana
GTTTGGCTAGGTTAGGATGGGATAGCTTTGTCTTTTGCGTTATACACTGCCATTCGGTGGATTTCTGGGTTCCACATAGCTCTACGGTACGCTTCTCGGCTCTCTGGAGGCCAGCAATGGTGTTTGAAACCCGTTCGGTTCAATTAAATTTGGTTAGGTTACGTTGTGTTTGGATATGTTGTCTTCGACTTTTGTGTTCTACACTGCTATTCGTTGGATTTCTGCGCTCTACTGCCGTTTAATATACCCCGCTTTTGTCTGGGAATGCCAGAAATAGTGGCCGCGGAGCGCTAGTGCGTGTTAGGTTACGTTCCTTTGGATTAAGTATGTTTGTGTTAGGTAAGGATAACTTTGACTTCCGTGCTACACGCTGCCATTATATGGACACCTGCGCTCTACTTTCCTCTAATATGCTCTGCTTGTTGCCGCGGAGGCCGGCAATGGTGTTCTCCGCAAGTTAGGTTGAGTTATGTTACGTTTGGTTATATTACGTTTGGCTGGGTAAGGATAGGATAACTTTAACTTTGGTGCTATTCACTGCCATTTGGTGGCTTTCTGCTCTCTACTACGCTCTGCTATATTCAGCACGACTCTCTGTGCGCCAGCAATTGTGGTCGTGCTACGATAAGTTGTGTTATGTTACGTTTGGTTATGGTACGATTGGTTAGGGTAGAAGAGAATATCATAGACTTTTGTGCTATACACTGCTAATCGGTGGATTTCTGCGCTCCACTGTTGTCAGATATTTCCAGTTTGTCTCTGGGAGAGCAGCAATGGTGGTCCCGGCAACTTATGCTGAGGTAGACCACGTTCGCCTGGGTTTGGTTATCTTAGGCTACATTAAGTTATCTTTGTCACTTGAGCATTACAATACAACGTCGCGGACTTCAGTGATCTTCTGTGCACTAGTATATTCTGCTCAGATCTGGAGAGGACGGCAATTTTGGTGTAGTTAGGTTAGGTGGAGTTTGGTTACGTTTGGTTATGCCATGTTTGGCTAGGTTATGCCAGGGCAACTTTGACTTTCGTGCTGTACACTTCTATTCGGCGGATTCCTGCGCTGTACTGTGATCCTATATGGTCTGCTTTGATCAGTGGAGCCCAGAACCCGTGGCTGCGTCGCGTTACGTAGAGTTTGGTTCCGTTTGGTTAGGTTAGGTTTGCTTGGTTTACGACTGGTTATCTGTGACTTGCGCTGTACACTGAAATGAGGTGGATTTCTGAGGTCTACTATGCTCTAGTATGTTCTGCTTGGCTCTGGGGACCACAGTAATAATGATCTCGCTAATATAGTTTCAGATACAATCCGTCAGGTTTGGTTACCTTAGCTTTGGTTAGGCTCGGACAGCTTCGACCTTTCTCGTATACACTGCGATTATATGTACTTCTGCGCTCTACTCTCCTCTATTATCCACTGCTTGGCTCTGTGGAGGCCAGCGATACTGGTCGCGGAAGGATAGGTTGAGTTTGATTACGATTCGTTCTGTTATGCTACGTTTGGTATAGTTGGGACAAATAAGCATTGACTTTTGTGCTCTACACTGTCATTCGGAGGATTTCAGTGCTCTACGCTACACTACTTGACTCTACCCGACACCGGAGACGACAGCAATGACGTTCGTGGCTCGATAGATTGAGTTAGTTTACGTATGGCTGAGCTGCTTAGGTTAGGTTTGGTTAGGATGGCTTTGACCTCTGTGCTCTACACTGCTACTCGGTGCACTTCTGCGGTCTGGTGTGCTATAGTATGCTCTACTTGGCTGTAGGGTGGAGAGCAGTGGTGGTCTCTGCAAGTTAGATTGTGTTAGGCAACGTTTGGTTAGGTCATGTTAGTTCTCGTTCTTACTAACTAACTTACTTACTAACTTTCGTTGTATACACTATTATTCGGTGTGCTTCAGCACCCTACTCTGGCCTAGTATATTCTGCTTGGCTCTGGTGACGTCAGCAATAGTGGACGCTGCACGTTAGGTTGAGTTACGCTACGTTTGTCTTTGTTACGTTTTTGTCTTTGGTTAGGAGAGGATAGCTTTGGCCTTTGTGTTATGTGCTGCCATCCGGCGGATTTCTGCACTCTACCGTACACTAATATGTTCGGCTTGACTCTGGGAATGTCAGTACCAGTCGTATCGGCACATTATGTTGAGCTATGCAACGTTCGGTTTGGTTAGGTTTGGCCAGTTGAGGTAAGGGTACCTTTGACTTTTGTGCTTTAAAATGAAATGCAGCGGATTTCTCCTCTCTCCTCTGCATCGGTGTACTCCGATTGGCTGTGTGGGATCAGCAATAGTGGTCTAGGCACGTTAGGTCCTGCTGGATTACGTTTCTCTATGTTACAATTGGCTCTGTTAGGAGGGGATAGCTTTGACTTTAGGGTTACAGTCTGCTATTAGGTGTATTTCTGCGCCCTAGAGTTGTCTAATATTTTCAGCTTGACTCTGGGAAGGCCAGAAATAATGGTCTCGGCACGTTACGTTTAGGCAGGTTACGTTCGGTTAGGCTGTGTTGGGCTAAGTTTGGTTAAGATAGCTTCGACTTTTGTGCTGTACACTGCTGTTCGGTGGGTTACTGCTCACTTCTGTTATCTGACATGCTCTGCTTTGCTATGGCATGGCCAGAAATAATGGCCGCGGCAGTGTGGTGTGAGATATATTACGCTAGGTTAGGTTCGGCTTGGTTCGCGTTAGATTAGGATATCTTTGTCTTCTGTTCTGTACACTGTGGTCTAGTGGTCTTCCGCGCTCTTTTCTGCTCTAGTATGCTCTGCTTGGCTCCGGCGAAGCCGGTAATAGTGGTCTCGGCACATTAATTTGAGATATGATACGTTCGGTTATGTTATGCTACATTTGGATAGGATCGGATCGTCCCAACTTTTCTGCTGTATACAGCGATTCTATAGATTTCTGCGACCTACTCTCCTCTAAAATGCTCTGCCTGCCTCTGGTTAGGCCAGCAATACAGGCAGCGGCACGTTAGGTTGAGTTAGATTTAGTTCGGCGACGTTAGGTTAAGTTGGATTAGGTAAGGATGGCTTTGACTTATTTTCTCGTCAATGATATCCTATGGTCCTCTGCGCTCTACTGCGCTCCGGTATATTCCGCGTGTACCTGGGGTAGCCAGTAGTAGTGGTCGCAGCATGTTAGGTTGAGTCGTGTTTCACTTGACTTGGTTATGTTAGGCTAGGTTTGGTCATAACATCTTTGACTTTCATGTCATACACATCAATTCGGTGGATTTCTGTGATCTGCTGTGCTGCAGTATATTCTGCTTGGCTTTGGGATGGCAGCAATAGCGGCCGCTGCGCGATGTACTGAGTTCGGTTACGTTTCGTTATGGTAGGCTAGGCTAGGTTAGGTATGGATGGCTGTTACATCAGTGCTGTGCACTCCGATTGGGTAGATTTCTGCGCTCAACAGTGAGCCACTATTTTCTGCTTGGCGCTTGGGAGGCCAGCAATTGCTTTCGCCGCAAGTTAGGTTGAGTTACGTTGCGTTTTGACTGTGTCAGTTATGTTGGGTTAGGCAGTTATAGCCTTGTCTTCTCTGTTTTACACTGCCATTCCGTGGATTTCAGCGCTCCAACTAGCACTGCTATAATCAGCTTTGCTCCGTGGATGCTAGTAATACTGGTCCTGAGATGTTAGGTTGGGATTTGTTACGTCTGGTGAGGGAACATTAGGCAATGTTTGGTTAGGGTAGTTCTGATTCTTGTGCCGTGCACTACTCTTCGGACGACAACTACGCTCCACTGTGCTCAACACTATTCTGATTGGCTTTGGGGAGGCCATCGATGACGTTCGCGGCAGGATAGAATGCCACGTGCTGCCACGTGAGGTTAGGCCGAGCTTTGTTTGGATACCTTTGTCGATTGCGATAAACACTACTATTCTGCTCGCTTCTGCGCTCCACTCTGCTCTACTATATTCTGCTTGGCTCATGATATGAAAAGAATAGTGTTCGCGGCAAGTTATGTTGGGTTATATTACGTTCTGCTAAGTTACATTAGGCTAGACGTGGTTATGGTAGCTTTGACATTCGTGTTATCCACTGCCTTTCGGTGGGTATCTGCGCTCTATTGTGATCTACTATACTCTGCTTGGCACAGTGGATGCTGAGAATAGTGGTCGCGGCGGGTTAGTTTCGGTTATGTTACGTTTTGTTAGGATAGGTTGGTTAAAGTTTAGTAATGATAGCTTTGACATCTGTGCAAGAAGCTGACATTCGGTGCGTGTCTCTGCGCTCAGCTGTGGTCTAGTATGTTTGCTTCGCGTTGGGGGGGGGGGGCAGAAATCGCGACACGTTAGGCTGAGTTGGGCTGCGTATAGTTATTTTACGTTAGCATAGGTTTTGTACGGATAGCTTTGACCTTTTCGTTATACACTGCCATTTATAGACTTCTGCGCTCCACTCTCCCCTAATATGTTCTGCTTGTCGATGCTGGAGCCAGCAATGGTGTTGTCGGCACTTTATGTTCAGCTATATTAGGTTCGGCTATGTTACGTTTCGCTTGGATAGGATATGTTAGCACTGTCTAACTGCGCAATGCACTGCGTTTCTATTGATATCTGTGCACTACACTACTCTAATATGTTCTGCTTGGCTCTGGGGAGGTCAGAAATGTTCGCGTAGGCACGTTAGGTTGTGTTATATTAGTTTGCTTATGTTACGTTTGGTTGGGTTAGGATAGGATAACTTCGACCTTTGTGTCGTACACTGCTGTTCGGTGGACTTCTGCGCCGTACATTGCTCTACTATACCCTGTTCGACTTTGAGGTGCCCAGCAATGGTGAAAGAGCCACGACTTGTTACGTCATGTTACGTTTGGTTAGGCTTCGTTTCGTTAGGGTAGGACAGGATGGCTTGAACTTTTATGCTATACTCTGCTACGCGGTGCATTTCTGCGCACTGCTGTGCTCTAATATGCTCTGGTTGACTCCAGGGGGCCAGAAATAGTTGTCGCGGCACGTTATGTTGCGTATGCCTATGTCCGGTTTGTTTATGATGGTTTGGGTTAGGTTTGGCAATCATTAACTTTTCCGCTGTACACCGCGAATCTATGGCTTTCTGCGATTTACTCGCGTCTAATATTCACTTCCTGGCTCCGGGGGGGGGGGGGGGGGGCAGCAATAGTGGTGGCGGCACGTTGGGTTGTGTTCGGGTACGTTTGTCAATGTTACGATTTGTTAGCTTGGGACAGGATAGCTATGACTTTTCTGCTATACACTGACATTCGGTTGACTTCTCGGTTCTGCTGTACTCTTCGATACCCTACTTTGTTTTCCTGAGTCCAGAAATAGCGGCCGCGGATCGTTATGCCTTGTTAGGTTACGTTTGGTCAGGTTATGTGAGCATGGGTTACGTCCGTAAAGCTTTGGCATTTCTGCTATACGTTGCCGTTGTATTGATCTCTACCTTCCATTCTCCACCAAATGTTCTGCTTGGCGATGGGGAGGCCAGCAATAATGGCCTAGCCACGTTAGGCTGAGTTTGGTTACGTTTGGTTATGGTACGATCGGTTAGGGTTGTAGAGGATAGCATAGACTTTTGTGCTATACACTGCTATTCAGTGGATTCCTGCGCTCTACTGTACTTTTCTATGTTCTGCATTGCTGTGGGGTGCAAAGAACCAGTGGCCACGTCGCGTTACGAAGAGTTATGTTGCGTTTGGTTTGGTTCGGTTTGTTTGGGCTAGGATAGGTTATCTGTGGCTTTCGCGCTGTACGCTGATATGCGGTGGATTTCTGAGCTCTACTGCGCTCTAGTATATTCTGCTTAGCTCCGGCGGCCACAGTAATAATGGCCTCGCTAGTATAGGTTGAGATACGATACGTTTGTCTTGGTTACCTAAGCTCTGGTTAGGTTTGGACAGCTTCGAACTTTCTGCTGTACGCTGCGATCATACGTACTTCTGCGCTCTACTCTCCTCTACTATGCTCTGCTTGGTTCCCCGGAGGCCAGCAATAATGGTCGCGGAACGTTTGGTTGAGTTAGGATACGTTTAGTTGTGTTATTTTATTCTGCGATAGATTGGTATAGCTGAGACTCTTGTACTCAACACTGCAATCCCATGGGCTTCTGGGTTCTACTATGCTCTATCATATTATGATTGCCTCTACGGACGCCGGGAATAGTGCTCCCGGCACGGTAGGTTTGTGACGTTACGTTTGGTTAGGTTATCTTAGGTTAGGTTTGTTCAGCATATTTTTGACTTTTGTGCTATACACGGCTATTCGTTGAAGAGATACGTTCTACATTGCTCTACTGTATTCTGCTCGGCTCTGGTGTGCCCATTAATAGTGGCCTCGGCTACTCATGCTGAGTTATGCTCCGTTAGGTTTAGCTATATTCGTCTGGGATAGGTTCGGATAGCTTTGGCTTTTCTGCTATACCCTGAGATTCCATATATTTCTGCCCTCTACTCTCCTCTAAAACATTCTGCTTGGCTCTGGAAGGCCAGCAGTAGTGAGCGCCTTACGTTAGGCTCAGTTAGGATACCATTGGTTGTGTTTCGGTTGGTTATGTTAGGAGATGCTAGATCCGACTTTTGTGCTATACACTGCTTTTCGACGGATTTCTGTACTCGACTATGCTCTAATATGTTCAGCACGGCACTGCGGTTGCAAAAATAGTGGTTTCTGCACGGTATGCTTTGTTAGTCTGCGTCTGGTCAGGTTCGGCTTGTTCGCGATATGTTGAGCTATATTTGACTCTTCCGCTACACGCTGGTATTTGGCAGCACTCTGAGAACTACTGTGCCCTAGTGTATGCTGCATGGCTGTGGGGTTTCCAGCAATAGTGGTCCCGGCACGTCAGTATGGTTTAGGCTACGTTTGGTTATGATACGTTTGTTTAGGGTAGGAGAGGATAGCATAGGCCTTTGCGCTATATACTACCATTCGTTGAAATTCTGCTCTCAACTGTGCTCTAATATGCTGTGCTTGGCATTGGGGGGGGGGGGCGCCAATTGTGGTCTCGGCACGTTACTTTTAGCCATGCTACGTTCGTTTGGGTTGCGTTTGTAAGGGTTAGGTTTTGATTGCATTGACTTACGAGGTGTAAACTGTATTTCTGTGGATTCCTGCGCTCTATTGTGTGCTAGTATGTCCTTCTTGGCTATGGTGAGGCTATCAATAGCGGCCTTGGCACGTTAGGTTCAGATGGATAACGTATGGTTATGCTACGTTGGGTTAGGTTTGGACACAGTAGCTTCATCTTTTATGCCGTACACCGCCATTCGGAGGGTTGATCAGCCATGAATTGCTACAGAAAGTTCTGCCTGGCCCTATGGAGGCCTACAATACCAGACTCGCCTCATTATGATGAGTTAGGCTACGTTCGGTTAGGTGAGGGTGTGTCAGGCTGGATAAGTGTATCTTCCACTTTTGTGCTATGCACTGCAATGCGGGAGGCTACGGCGCTCTACTGTGCTCTAGTATATTCTGCTCGGCCCCGGGGAGGCTGGCAATGATGGTGTCGGCATGTTAAGTTGAGTAAAGCATCCTTCGGTTGCGTTACGTATGGTTATGTTAGGGTAGTGTAACACCGAGTAATGTGCTATGCACTACGATTATATGGATTTCTGCGCTCTACTCTTCACTAATAAGTTCTACTTGGCTCTGGCGAGGTCAGAAAAAGTGGTCTCGGCATATCAGGAAGAGTTAGGTTACGTTTGGTTACGTCCCGTTTGGTCAGGGTAGGATAGGGCAGCTTTGACTTTTGCTATGCACACCGCTATACGGTTGATTTCAGAGCTCTACTGAGCACCAATGTGTTCTGCCTCGCCCTGTGCTGGCCAGCAATATTGGTGGCGGTACGTTCGGTCAAGTTAGGTTACGCTTGGTTCAGTTAGGGTAGGTTAAGTTTGGTTAAGTTGGCTGTGACATTTGTGCTATACGCAGCTTTTCTATGGACTTCTGCCTTCTTCTCTAATCTAATATGTCGTGCTTGACACTGGGGTGGGCAGCACAACCGGTATCGTCATGTAAGGTTGAGCTATGTTACGCTTCGTTACGTTACCTGTGGATAGATTATGATAGAGTAGCTTGGACTTTTGTGCTATACTTTGCCATTGGGTGGATTTCTGCACTCTACCGTTCTCGTATATTTTCTTCGTGGCTCCGTGGAGGCCAGCGATAGTGGGCTCGACATGTTAGGTTGAGTTAGGATACGTTTGATTTTGTTGGGTCAGGCAAATGTCTGTGAGAATACCATTGACTTTTGCGCTATACACTGTTATTCCGTAGATACCTGCACTCTACTGCGCTGTAGTATTTTCTGTTTGGACCTGGCGTGGCCAACAGCAGTGGTATCTGCGTGTCGGTTAAAGTTACTTCGTTACGTTTGATTATGTGACGATTGGTCATGGAAGGATGGGATAGCTTCTACTTTTATGCTATACAGGGCTCATCTGGGAATTTCTGCGCTCTACTGTGCTCTACTATATTCTGCTTGTCCCTCTGAAGGCCAGCAATAATGGTCTTGGTATGTTGGGTTGAGCAAGGATACGTATGGATACGTTAAGTTTGATCAGGTCAGGATAGGATGGCTTTGACCTTTGTGCTTTATACTGCTATGACGTGGCTGTCTGCGCTCTGCTTCTCTCCAGTATATTCTGCTTGGATGTGGGGGGGGGGGCAAGCAATAGTGGTCTCAGGAAGTTATCTTGAGTTAGGTTATGTTTGGTTATGTTACGTTTGGATATGTAAGGATCGGATAGCTTCAACTTTTGTGCTCTACACTGCCGTCCTGTGCATCTCTGCGCTCTACTGTGCTCTAATACGTTCTGGTTGGGCCAGTGGAGGCCACCAATTGTGGTCTAGGCACGATAGACCAAGTTAGGTTGCGATAGGTTACGTTATGTTTGGTTTGATTTGGATATGGTAGCTTTGACCTTTGTGCTATACACTACCTTTCGGTGGGTTTCTGCGCTCTACTGAGCTCTAATATTTGCTGCTTGGCTCTGCGGAGGGCAGCAATATCCTTCTCGGCACGACAGGTCGTGTTATGTTTCGTTTAGCAAGGTTAGATTAGGCTTAGTTCGGTCAGTATTCCTTGGACTTTCGTACTATACACTGTTTTTCGGGAGATTTCTGCACTCTACTCTGTTCTACTGCATTCTGCGTGGCCCAGGAGAGGCCAGCAATAGAGGCCGAAGCAAGATATGTTGAAGTATGCTACGTTTTTTTAGGTTACGTTAGCATGGGTTAGGTCTGGATAGATATGACTCTTGCGCTACACACTGCGATTCTATGGTCGTTTACGCCCCACACTCCCGTAGTAGGCACTGGTCGACTGTGTGGAGGCCAGCAATGGAGTTCGGGGTAAGTTATGTTGGGATATGTTACGTTCGGTTATGTTAAGTTTGGATATATTGGTATAGGGTTGCTCTGACGTTGGTGCTATACACAGCTATCCGCGGATTTCTGCGCTCTACTGTCCTCTAATATTTTCCGCTTGGCTCTGGGGAGGCCAGCAATAGTGACCTCGGCAAGTTAGGCTGAGTTATGTTGCCTTCGACCAGGCTAGGCTACGTCAAGCTCGGTCAGGTTATCTTTGACTTTCGTGCCTTGTACTGCTGTTCGGAAGATTTCTTCACTCCACTCTCCTCTCCTATATTCTGCTTTGCTCTGGGCAGGACAGGAGCAGTGGTCGCGGCATGTTACTTTGAGCTATGCTATGTTTCATTTGGTTATGTTATGACAGGTTAGGTTACTGTATCTGCGGCATTCGCACATTACACTGCAATGCGGTGCATTTCTGCGAACTGCAGTACTCCAGTTCATTCTGCCTGTATCTGCGGGGCCAGCAATAGTGGACCGGTGATGTTAGGTTGAGTTAGGTTACTTTTGGATATATTTCGTTTGGCTAGGTTCGGACAGGCTACTTTGGCTTTTGTGCTACACACTGCTATTCCCCGCATTTCCACGCTCTAATGCGCTCTAATGTGCTCTTCTTGGCTTTGGGGTGGCCAGTAATAGTGGTCTCGGCAAGTTAGGTTGAGTTAGGTTACGTTTCGTTAGGCTAGGTTAGGGTGGCTCCGTAAGGATTTCTTTGACGTTTACTCCATATGCTGCTTTTTGGTAGATCTCTGCGATCTATACTCTCCTGATATACGCTGCGATTCTATGGATTTCTGCGTTCTGCTCCCCACTAATGTGTTCTGCTAGGCTCCGGGGAAGCCAGCAATAGTGGTCGCATCACGCTAGGTTGAGAAATTTTACGTTCGTTTATGTTAGATGGATTAGGATACGGGCGGATAGCTTTGACATTAGTGACATAGTCTGTTATTAGGAGGATTTCTACGCCACACAGTGCTCTAAAATGTTTAGCTTGTCTTTGGGAAGGCTAGCAATAGTGCTCTCGGCACGATACGTTGTGTCACGGTACGTTCGGTCAAGCTGGGTTAGGCTAGGTTGAGATAGGATAGCTTTAACCTTTGTGCCGTAAAATTCGGTGGATTTATGCGCACTATCGTGTTCTAGTATGTCCTGCTTAGCACTGGGGAGGGTTGCAATAGCGGTCTCCGCACGTTAGGTTGAGTGAGGCTATGTCTGTCTATGTTATGTTGGTTTGGGTTAGGTTTGTGTAACTGCGAGTTTCCAGATATACACTGCGATTATATGGATTTCAGAGTTCTTATCTCCGCTAACATTTTCTGCTCGGCTCTTGGGCCGCCAGCAATAGTGCTCGCGGCACGTTAGTTTGTGTTAGGTTACGTTGGGATATGTTACGGGTGATTAGGTTAGGAGATGATAGCTTTGACTTTAGTGCTGTAGTCTGATATTGGGTGGACCTCTGCGTCCTACAGGTCTCTAATATCTTGAGCTTGGCTCTGGTCAGGCCAGCAATACTGGTCTCGGCACCTTATGCTTTGTCAGGTTACGTTCGATTAGATTGTGTCCGGCTAAGTTAGGAGAGGGAAGCTTCAACTTTTGGGCTGTACACTGCTATTCGGTGGATTTCTGCGCTCTACTGTGCGGTAGTATGTCCTGCTTGGCTATGAGAATGCCAGCAATAGTGGTCCCGACACGTTGTGTTACGTCTGGCTACGTTGGGTTGCGTTGGGTTTGGACAAGTTTAGTTAGTACAGCTTTAACTCTTGTACTGTTCACTGGTATTCCGTGTACCCCAGCGCTCCACTGCGCTCTAGTACGTTCTGCTTGCATGGAGGGGGGCTATAGCGTTTTCTACAAGTTAAGTTGTGTTAGGCTATGTTTGGTTATGCCATCTTTGCTTGGGTTAGGCATACGTTGCTTCTACTTTCCTGACATGCACTGCGATTCTATGGATTTCTGCGTTATACTCTCCAATAATGTGCTCTGCATGGCTCTTGGGAGGCCAGCAATAGTGGTCGTCGCATGATAGGTTGAGTTACATCATGTCCGGTTGCGTTAGGAGAGGATCGCTTTGACTTTAGCACAATCGTCTGCTACTGAGTGGATTCCTGCGCTCTTCAGCGATTCAATATGTTCAGCTTGGCTCTGGGAAGGCGAACAATAGTGGCCTCCGCACGTTATGTTGTGTCAGGTTACGTTCGATTAGTTTGGGGTACGCTTTGTTTAGATAGAATAGCTTTAACGTTTGTGCTGTACACTATTATTTGATTGTTTTCCGCTCTCTTCTGTGCTCTAGTATGCCCTGCTTGGCTGTGGGGAGGGCTGCAATGGCATTCTCGGCTCGTTAGTTTGAGGTAGACTATGTTCGGTTGTGTCCCGATGGTCTGGGTTAGGCTTACGTATATTCGGCTTTCCTGACATACAAATCGATTCTATGGACTTCTGAGTCCTACTCTCCTCTAATATGTTCTGATTTGCTCCGCGGAGGCCAGAAGTAGTGGTCGCGGCATGATAGTTTGGGTTATGTTACGCTTGGTTATATTACGAACGGTTAGATAAGGAGAGGATAGCCTTGGCTTTGGTGCTATATTCTGATATCGGGTGGATTTATGCGCCCTGCTGTGCTCTAATGCTTTCAGCTTGGCTCTCGGGTGGCCAGCAATTGTAGTCCCGGAACATTATGTTGTGTCAGGTTACGTTCGGTTAGGTTGGGCTAGGCTAGGTTTGGCTAGCGTAGCTTCAGCTTTAGTGCTGTGCGCCACAGTTCGATTGATTTCTGCGCTCTACTGTGCTCTAGTATGTCATGCTTGCCTCTGGGGAGCGCAGCAATAGCGGTCTCGGCTCGTTATATTGGGTCATGCTATGCTTGGCTATGTTCTGTTTTTGTTGGGTTAGGTTCGGGTAGTTTCGGCTTTTCCGATATACACTGCGATTCTATGGACTTCTGCGTTCTACTCTCCACTAATGTGCCGTGCTACATTCTGAGGAGGCCAGCAATGGTCGTCGCGGCTCGTTAGTTTGGGTTGTGCTACGTTTGGTTATGTTGCGATTGAGTAGGTTATGAAAGGATGCCTTTGACCTCAGTGCTATAGCCCGCTATTAGGTTGATCCCTGCGCCCTACCGGGCTCTAAGACTTTCAGCTTGGCTCTTGGGACGCCGGCAATGTTGGTCTCGCCACTTCACCTTGGATCAGGTTACGTTCGGTTAGGATGGGTTAGAATAAGTTTGGTTATGGTAGCAACAACTTTCTTTCAGTACTCTGATATATGGTGGATTTCCGCACTCTACTGGGCTATTGTATGTCCTGCTTGTCTTTGGGGTCGGCAGCAGTAGCGGTCTCGGCAACTTAGATCGAGCTATTCTATGTATGGCAAGTTCCGTTGGTTTGGACTAGGTTTGGGTAGCTATGACTTTTCTGATGCACAATGCGGTTCCATGGATTTCTGTGTTCTACTCTCCACTAATGTGGCCCTTCGGAGGCCAGCAGTAGCGTCGCGGCAAGTTATGTTGGTTTAGGTGACGTTCGGTTACGTTACGATTGTCTATGTTAGGAAAGGATGGCTTTGACTTTAGTTGTATAGTCTGCAACTAAGTAGGCTCCTGCGCCCCACTCTACTCTTATATTTTCAGCTTTGCTCTGGGATGTCCAACAATAGTGATCTCGGCACGCTCTGCTGGTTCAAGCTACGTTCGGTGTGGTTGGGATAGGCTAAGTTTGGTTGGTATAGATTTAGCTTCTGTGCTGTACACAGATATATGCTGGATTTCTGCGCATTACGGGGCTCTGGCATATCCTGCTTGGCTCTGATTAACTGTGACTTCTGTGCTATACATTGCTGTTCGTGGACTTCTGCGCTCTACTGTGCTCCAGTACGCCCTGCTTGTCTCTGATGAGGGCACCCATAGCGTTCTCGGCACGTCAGGTTTTGTAAGGCTACATTTGATTATGTGCTGTTCGTCTTTGTTAGGTCTGGGTACCTTTGACTTTTCTGGTATACACTACGATTCTACGGGTTACTGCCCTCTCCTCTCCTCCATTAAGCTTTGCTTGTCTCTGTGGAGGCCTGCGCCACTGTTCGCGGCAGGTTAGGTGGAGTTAGGCTAATTTTGGTTAGGTAAGGTTAGGTTGGGTAAGGCTAGGATTGCTCTGGCATATGTGCTCAACGCTGATATTCTATGGTCTTCCGTGCTTTTCTGTGCTCTATCATATTATGCTTGTCTCTGGGGAAGATAGCAATGGTGGATGCGGCATGGTAGTTTGAGTTAGGTTACGCATGGTTTGGCTAGATTCCGATATGTTTGGTAAGGGTAACTTCAACTATTGTGCTATACACTGCTATTCGGTGGACTCCTGCTCCCCTCATTGCTTTACTATACTCCGCTTGGCACACGGGAGCACAGCAATAGCGGTCGTGCCTCGGTAGGTTGTGTTAGGTTACGATGGGTTCTGTTAGGTTAGGATATGTTTTGTCTGGATCGCATTGACTTTTGTGCTATGCACCGTTATTCGTTGGATTTTTGCCCCCTACCGTGCGCTTCTGCAATCTGCTTGACCCTGTGGAGGCCAGCAATTGTCGCGGTACGTTATGCTTAGTTTGCTTTCAGGTTATGGTATGATAGTCTGGGTTAGGTTTGTGTATCTTTCGCACTTCTGCTGTACACTGCGATTCCATGTATTTCTGCCCTCTACTATCCTCTAATGCGTTCTGCTTCGCTCTGGGGTTGCCAGCAATATATGTATCGGATCGTTAGGTTTAGATATTCTTCGTTTGGTAGGCTAAGTTCGGTCTGATTTGGTTTGGATGAATTCGACTTTTGTGCCATAAAATGCTGTTCGGTGGATTCCTGCGATCTACAATGCACTAGTACATTATGGTTGTCTCTCGGAAGGCCAGGAGCAGTGGTCGCAGCACGCTGCATTGTGCTATGCTACGCTTGGTTAAGCCAAGTTTGGCAATATTAAGTCAGGTTCCCTCGACTTTTGTATCGTACACTCCTCTTCGGTGGATACCTATGCTCTACATTGCTGTAATGTACTATGCTCTACCCTGTTGAGGCGAGCAATAGCGGTCGCGGCACGTTAGGTTGAGATATGTTAAGTTCGCTTAGGTTAGGTTGTGTCAGGTTTGGTTGGCATATCTTCTACTCTTGTGTTATTCACAGCAATGCGGTTAATCTCTGCGCTCTAATGTGCTCTAGCACAATCTGCTTGTCTCCGTGGAGGCCAGCAGTAGTGGTCTCTACATGTTAGGTTGAGTTACGCCACCTTTGGTTATGTTACGTTTGGTGAGGTTAGGACATGGTACTCTAAGCATCTGTGTTATACACTGCTATACTCCGACTTCTGCGCTCTACTGCGTTCCAATGTGCACGGCTTTACACTGAGGATGCAAGCAATGGTGGTTTCGGCACGTTAGGTCTATATAGGCTACCTTTGGTTAGTTTATATTGGTTTATGTTTGGTACGCATAGCTTTGACTTTCGTGGTGTACACAACTATTCGGTCGATTTCTGCACACTACTGTGCTCTGGTGTGTTCTGCTTGGCACCGGGGAGGCCAGCAATAGTTGTCTGGTCTCGTTAGGTTTAGCTAGTCTGCATTTGGTGGGGTTAGGTTTGCCCATGTAGGGATAGGTTGTATTCGACATTTGTGCTATTCGCACCTATCTGGTGGCACCCTGCGCTCCACTGTTCTCTGGTGCATTCTTTTAAGCTCTGTGGAATCCAGCAATTGTGGTCTCCGCTAGTTAGGTTTGCTTAGGTTGCGTTTGGTCATATTACATGTGGAAAGGCTAGTATAGGATTGCTCTGATTGGTGTGCTTTACACTACAATTCGTCGTATTTCTATGCTCTACATTGCTGTACTATACCCTGCCCGACTCTGCGGAGGCCAGCAGTTGCGTTCCCGGCACGATAATTGTGTTTCTATGATCTACATTGCTGTACTATACCCTGCTCGACTCTGCGGAGGCCAGCAGTTGCGTTCCCGGCACGATAGCTTGATCAATGCTACGTTTGGTAATGTTACGTTTGGTTAGGGTATAAGAGGATAGCATTGACTTTTGTACTATATACCGCTATTCGGTGGGTTTCTGCACCACACGTTGCAGTAATATGCTCTGCTTGGGTATGGGAAAGCCAGCAATACTGGTCTCGCCATGTTAGGTTGAGTTCAGCTACGTTTGGTTATGTTATGCTTGTTTGGGTTGGGTAAGGATAGCTATGACTTTCTTGGCATAGACTGTTATTCGGTGGACTTCTGCGCTCTACTGTGTTCTACTGTACTCTGCTTGACTCTGGGAAGGCCAGCAATAGCGGTCACTGCACGTTGGGTTCAGTTACTTTACGATTGTGTATGTTACGTTTGGTTAGGATAGGAGAGGGTAGCTGTGGCCTTTCCCCTATACACTGCTATTCGGTGGTCTTCGGCGATTCACTGTGATCGGATATGATCAGCTTGACTCTGGGGAAGACAGCAACGTTTGCTTGGGTTAGGCTAAGTCAGGTTAGGTTAGGATATCTTTGACTTTGCTGTTATACACTGTAGCACCGCTGGTGTTTGTGATCTACTGTGCTGTAGTATATTCTGCTTGGCTCTGGGAAGGTCATCTATAGTGTTGTTGGGCTGTCAGGTGGAGATAGTTTACGTTCGGTTACGCAACGTTCGGTTATGTTAGGCCAGAACAGCCTTGACTTTGTGCTATACACTACTATTCAATTTCTTTCTGCGCTCTGCTATGATATGACATGTCCTGCATTACTCTGGAGGCCAGAAACTGTGGCCGCGGCGCGTTGGGCACTGTTAGGTTGCGTTCCTTTAGGTTAGGATTGTTTGGGTTAGGACAGGATACCTATGACTATTGCGCTGTACACTGTAATGCGGTGTATTTCTGCGCTCTACATTGCTCTACCACAGTCTGACCGGCTCTTTTCTGGCCAGAAATAGTTGTCTCGGCACATAAGGTTGAGGCGCGCTACGTTTTGTGAGGTTACTTTAGCCGTGGTTATGTTTGGGTATCTTCGACCTTTCTGCTATACATTGCGATTTTATGGATTTCTGCGCCCTACTCCCATATATAGCACTCTGCTTGGCTCATTTCAGTCCAGCAATACTGGCCGCGGTACGTCGGGTTGAGCTAGGTTGCGTTCCATTGGGATCGGCTATTGGGTTAACTTACGATACATTTGACTCCTGTGCTCAACACAGCTATGCCACGGACCTCTGGGCTCTACTGTGCTCTGTCATACTCTGCTCGACTCTGGGGACACCAGCAATATTGGTCGCGGCACGTTTGGTTGTGTGACGTTACACTGTGTCAGGTTATCATTGTCTTTTATGATACACACGGCACTTCGCTGAGTTCCTACGGACCACGTTGCTCTACCGTGCTGTGCTCGACTATGGGGTGGCCAGTAATAATGGTCTCGTCGCGTTAGGTTGGGTTAGGCTACGTTCGGTTAGGTCACATTTGTCTGAGTTAGGTTAAGATACCTTTGACTTTCGCGGGGTACAATGTTGTTCTGTGAACTTCTGCTCTGTACTGTGCTCTACTGTTTTCTATTTGGCCCTGGGGCGCCCAGCAGTAGTTGTCGCTCTCGTTATATTTAGTTAGGCTTCGATTGGTAAGGCTATATTTACCCGGGATATGTATGGTTAGCTATGACATTTCTGCTGTACACAACGATTCTACGGATTTCAGGTGTCTGCAATGCTCTACTGCATTCTGCTTGGCTCTGGGCCGGCGAACAACCGTGGTCGCGTCATGTATGTTTGAGCCAGGTTACATTTGGTTACGTCAAGATTGGTTGTTTTAGCGGGGGCTAGCAATGACTCTTGCAGTATACACTGCTATTCGGCGGATTTCTGCACTCTACTGCGCCCTAATATGTTCAGCTTGGCGCTGGGAGGTCCAGCAATAGTGGTATCGGCACGTTTAGTTGAGTTAGGTTACGTTTGGTTAGGTTACGTTCCTTTGGGTTAGCTTTGCATAGCGCCGGCTTTCGTGGCGTACACGGCTATACGGTGATTTCCTGCCTTCTACTTTGCCCCGGTATGTTCCGCTTGTCACTGTGGGGACCAGCGATAGTGGTCTAAGTACGATAAGGTGGATTATGCTGCACTTTGCTGTGTTACGTTTGGTCAGGTTAGGAAAGGATAACTTCGAGCTTTGGTATATACACAGCTATTCGGTGGATTTTGGCGATCGTCTGTAATCTGATATGGTCAGCTTGTCTCTTGGAAGTACAGCAATTGTGGTCTTGGCACTTTATGCTGAGTTAGGCCACGTTCGGCTGGGTTATGCTTGGTCAGGTTAGGTTAGGTTATCTTTGACCTTTGAGCTATGTACTGAAACGCCGCCGATGTCTGTGATCCACTGTGCTGTAGTATATTATGCTTGGCCCCGGTGGAGGTCAGAAATAGCGTTGTAGGGCCGTTAGGTGTAGATAGCTTGCGTTTGGTTACGCTACGTTTGGTTAGGTTAGGCTGTGACAGCATTGGCTTTTGTGCTATACACTGCTATTCGGGGGAATTCTGCGATCTACTGTTATCTAATATGCTCTGCTTTGCTCTGGGGAGGCAAGAAACTGTGGCCGCGGCACGTTATGTAGAGTTACGTTACAGTCTGGTTAGGTTAGGTTTGTTTGTGTTAGGAGAAGATATCTTTGACTTTATTGATGTACCCCGAAATGCGGTGGATGTCTACGCTCTGCTGTGCTCCATTGTGCTCTGCTTGGCACTGTGTGAGCCAAAAATGGTGGTCCCGGTTCGTTAGGTTTAGTGTGCCTACGGTTGCATTTGTAAGTTTGCTCGCGTTAGGTATTGATATATTCGACTTTTGTGGTATACGCTGGTATTTGGCGACTCTCTGCGATATACTGCGCGCCAGTATATTCTGCTTCTCCGAGGGGATTGCAGCAATAGTGGTCTTGGCACGTTAGGTTAAGTCAGGGTACGTTTGACTACATCAGGTTTGAATGGGTTAGGGCAGGGTAGCCTTGACAATTGTGCTATACACTGCTCTTCGGTGGATTTCTGCGCTCCACCGTGCCCCAATGTGCACTTCCTGTGGCTGAGGAGGTCAGCAGTATTTGACTCGGCATGTTAGGTGGATTTATGCTACGTTAGGTTTTGTTAGGTTGGTTTGGGTTAGGTTTGCATAACATCGTCTTTCGTGGTATACACTGTTATTCGGCGGACTTGTGCGCTCTACTCTGCTCTGGTATGTTCTTCTTGGCACTGTGGAGGCCTGCAAAAGTGTTCTCGTCTCGTTGGGTTTAGTTACCCTGCGTTTCGTTATGTTAGTTTACGACATGAGAGGTTAGTATGTATCTTACATTTGTGCTGCCGCTGCTCTCTGGCGGCCTTCTGCGCTCTGCTGTGCTCTAGCATATTCTACTAGGCCCTGTGGCATCTAGCAATAGTGGTCCCGGTGCGTTAGATTATGTCATGTTGCGTTTGGATATATTTCGTTTGGGCAAGTTAAGATAGGGTACCTTTGACTTTTGCGCTTTATACTGCAATTCGGTGAACTTCCGCGCTTTACTGCTCTCTAGTATGTTCTGATTGCCTCTCGGGAGGCTAGCAATAATGGTCACTGCACGATGGGTTGGCTTAGGTTACGCTCGGTTATGTTACGGTTGGTTATGTTTGCAGAGGATAGCTTCGACTTTTGTGCTATACACTGCTATTCGGTGTATTTCTGCGATCTAATTTGCTCTAATATGTTGAGTGTATTTCCGGGAATGCCAGGGATAGTGGTATCGGCACGCTAAAGTCAGGTAGACTACGTTACGTTAGGTTAGGCTCGGTCAGGTTGGGTTAGGATATCTTTGACTCTTGAGCTTTTGGCAGCTGTGCCGCTGTTTTCTGCGATCTACTGCACTCTAATATATTCTGCTTGGCACAGGGGGGGGGGGTCAGCAGTTGTGGTCTAGGCGTGTTATGTTTAGTTAGGTAATGTTTGGTTATTTTATGACTGGTTAGGTTAGGATAGGGTAGCCTTGACATTTGAGCTACACACTGCTATTCGGTGGGTTTCTCCGCACTACTGAGATCAAGCATGCTCTGCTTTGCTATGGGTAGGTCAGAAATTGAGACCACGGCGCGGTAGGTGTTGTTAGGTTACGTATGGGTAGGTTAGGTTTGACAGGGTTAGGTTAGGATATCCTTAACTTCTGTGCACCACACTGGAATACGGTGTAGCTTTGCGCTCTACAGTGCTCTAGTTTGCTCTGCTTGGCTCTGGGGAAGTTGTAATTGAGGTCTTGACAACTTTGGTTGAGATAGGATACGTTTCGTCGTGTTATGTTTGCTTAGGTTAGGTTTGGATAGCATGGACTTTTCTGCTATACACTGCCATTCTGTCGATTTCTGCTCTCTATTCTTCTCTGATATGCTCTGCTCCACCCAGTGGAGGCCAGCAATACTGGTCGCGGCGCGTTAGGCTCAGTTATATTACTTTCCGTTAGGTTACGTTAAGTTGGGCTAAGCTTGGATAGCTTTGACTCTTGTGCCCAACACAGACATTATGTGGGTTTCTGTGCATTTCTCTGCTCTATCATATTTCGCTTGTCTCCGGGGACCCCAGCAGTTTCGGCCGCTGCTCGTTAGGTTGATGTATGTTACGTACCCTTATGTTAGTTTAGGATAGGTTTGGCAAGGTTATCTTATACTTTTGTGCTATTCCCTGCAATGCGTTCGATTTCTACGCTCTACTGCACTCTAGTATATTCTGCCTGGTTCTACTTATGCCAGCAATAGTGGTCTCGACACATTAGGTTGAGTTACGTTATGTTTTGTGAGGCTAGGTTAGTCTGGAGTAAGCTTGGATTGCTTTCACTCTCGTGCTATACACATTTGCTCGCGGATTTCGGCGTTTTACTGCGCCCTACTATGCTCTGTGCGGACTGTGTGGAGGAGAGTAATTGTGGTTTCGGCACGTCAGGTTCAGCTATGCTACGATCGTTTATGTTAGGTTTGGTTATGGCAGGAGGGGATAGCTTTGACGTTTGTGCTTTGCGCTGCTTTTCGGTACATTTCTACGCTCTACTGTGCTATGACTCGCTCTGCCTAGCTCTCGAGTGGCCGCAATAGTGGCCTCGTCTCGCTAGGTTTTGTTATTACTCGTTTTGTTATGACAGGTTAGGCCTGGTAGGGTTGCGGTGTCTTTGACACTTGTGCTATTCGCTGCTCTTTGGCGGCATCCTTCGCTCTACAGTACTCTATGGTATTCTGGTTGGCTTTGGCGATTCAAGTGATAGCGGTGTCGGCTCGTTAGGTTAAGTTACGTTACGTTTGGCTTTATTACGTTTAGATAGTTTAGGACAGGGTAGCTTCGACTTTTGAGCTATGCACTGCTATTCGCTGGCTTCCTACGCTCTACATTGCTCGACTATTATCAGCTCTCCCATGTGGTGTCCGGTAATCGCTGTCCCTGCACGTTAGCTTGATTTAGGCTACGTTTGGTTATGCTACGTTTGGCTAGGGAGGAGAGGGCAGCATTGACTATAGTGCCGTATACTGCTATTCGATGAACATTTGCGCTATACTGTGCTCTAATATGCTCTGCTTGTCTCTGGAGAGACAAGCAATGGTGGTCTCTGCACGCTAGGTCGAGTTGTGTTACGTTTGGTTACGACATGCTTGTTTGGGTCAGGTTTGAATAGCTTTGACTTTCTTGGCATGGGCTGTTATCCGGAGAATTCTTTTTCTCTACTGTCCTCGGCTACACTCTTCTCTACTCTGGGGAGGCCATCAGTGGTGTTCGCTGCGTGTTAAGATGAGTTACGTTACACTTGGTCACGCTTCGATTTGCTAGTTTACAAGGGCCTAGCTATGCCGTTTGATCTATACACTGCCATTCGGCTGATTTCTCCACTCTAAACAGCTCTATTATGTCCAGCTTGTCTCTACGAATGACAGCAATATTGGTATCGACGCATTATGCTGAGTTAGGCTACGTTCGGTAAGGTTAGGTTAGGATAAGTTAGGTTAGCGTATCTTTGGTTTCAGTGCTATACACTGCTATTTGGTGAGTCTCTGCGCTTTACTGTGCTCTTGCATATTCTGCTAAGCCATGAGGAATCCAGCAATCGTAGTCACGTCACGTTGGGTTGAGATAGGCTACATTCGGTTACGTTAGGATTGGTCACGTTAGGACGGTCTAGCTTCGATTTTTGCGCTACAAGCTGCTATTCGGCGGATTTCTTCTGTTTACTGTGCTCAGATATATTCTGCTTGACTCTGGCAGGGCCAGCAGTGGCGGTATCGGCACATTACGGTGAGCTATGCTACGTTTAGTTATGTTAGGTTAGGTCCGGTTTGGTCGGGATATCTTTGACTTTTGTGCCATACGCACATTTTCGGTGGGTTTCTGCACTCCTCATTGCTCTACTATACTCCACACGACCCTGGGAATGCCAGCAATGTCAGCTGCGGCTGCTTAGGTTTTATTACGTTTCGTTTGCGTAAGTTGCGATGGGTTAGGTTTGCAGGGGATAGCTATGACTTTAGTGCTATGCACTGTTATCCGGCGGATTTCTGCGCTCTGCTGTGCTCTAGTATATCCTGCTTGGCTCAGTGGTGGCAAGCAATTGTGGTCTCGCCTCGTCAGTTTCTGTTACGTTACGATTTGTTATGTTACGTTTGGTTTGGTTTGGAGAGGATAGATCTGACTTTTGTGCTATACACTGCTATTCGGTGGATTTCTTCGCTCTGCTGTGCTCTAGTATATTCTACTTGGCACTGCAGTGGCCAACAGTAGTGGCGTTGGAACGTTAGTTTGGATTATGTTGCGCTTGGTTGTGCTACGTTTGGTTATGTTAAGATTGGTTAATTGCGTCTTTTGCCCTGTACACCGCTATTCGATGGATTTCTGCACACTGAGTCCTTCTGCTATACTCTGCACGACCCTGTGGTGTCCAGCAATTGTGGTCGAGGCAAGAAGGCTTCTGTTAGGTTACGTTTGGCTATGTTAAGTTTGGGTTGGTTAGGCATGGATAGCTATGACTTTTGTGCTATACACTGCTGTGAGGCTTTATTATGCGATCTTCTGTGCTACAATATGTTCTGCTTGGCTTTGTGGAGGCCAGCAAGGGTGGTCTCAGCACGTTAGTTCCAGTTATGTTACGTTCGGTTAGGTTAGGTTAGTTTGTGTCATGTTACGGTAGCTTCGACTTTTCTGCCATACACTGCCATTATATGGCCACCTACGCTCTACTCTTCCCTAGTATGTACACCTTGCCGATTTGGAGGCCAGCAATAGTGATCTAGGCACATTTGGTTGGATTTGGTTGCGTTCGGATATGTTACCTTTGGTTAGGTCGGGATAGGATAACTTTTTACTTTTCTGCAATACACTGCTACTCGGTGCACTTCTGCGCACTAGTGTGCTCTGGTATGCTCTGCTCGACTCCGGGGAGCGCAGAAATAGTGGTCTCGGCACGTTACTTTCAGTTGGGTTACGATTGGTTAGATTAGATTAGGCCAGGCAATGTTTTGTTATCTGACTTTTTTGGTATACACTGCAATGAGTGGGATTTCTACGCCTTGCTGCGCTCTAGTATATTCTGCACGAGTCTGCAGCGGCCGGCAATAGTGGGCACGGCACGTTCGCTTGACTTAAGCTACGTTCGGTTATGTTACGTTTGTTGAGCTTAAGATAGTATAGTTCAGACTATTGTGCCATACACTGCTATACGCGGACGTCTGCGCTCGACCGTTTTCAAGCCGCTATTTCAAGCATTCCCAAATCAAGGAAGGGAATATTATATCACAGTAGAGCGCAGAAATCCACGGAACAGCTGTGTATAGCACAAAAGCCGAAGACATCCTATCCTAACCGACCATACGTGACCTAACACGACGCCGCCTAACAAAACCTAACAAGCGCAGACCACTATTGCTGGCCTCCCAACGACAATCAGAGCATATTAGAGCAAAGGAGAGAGCAGAAATCCATCGAACGGCAGTGTATAGCACAAAAGTCTAAGTTATCCTATACCAACGTAACCAAACGTAACACAACCAAACGCAATGTAACTCAGCCTAACATGCCGAGGCCACTATTGCTGGCCTCCTCAGAGCCAAGCAGAATATACTAGAGTGCAGCAGGTCGCAGAAATCCACCGCATTGCAGAGTAAAGCACAAAAGCCGAATATACCCTGACCTAACTGGTCCTGACCTAACCTATCCAAACATAGTGTAACTGAAAGTGTCGTGACGAAACTAATCTTGTTGGCCCCACGTAAAGGAGAGCATATTAGAGCAAATTAGTGCGCAGAAATCCACGTCATTGCAGTGAATAGCACAAAAGGCGTAGGTATCCTAACCTAACCTGACCTAACCTAACGAAACCGAATGCAGCATAACACAACATGACGTGCCGCGGCCACGGCTCCTTGCCTCCCCAGAGCAACCGGGAATGTATTATAGCACTGTAGAACACAGAAATCCAACGAAAAATAGTGTATATTACAATGGTCGGAGCCATCAGAACCAAACATAGCCTAACCTAACCTAACCGAACGTAGCATAACACAACCTAACGTGCCAAGACCAGTATTGCTAGCATCCACAACGCGAAACAGAGTATACTACAGCACAGCAGAGCGCATAAATCCACCGTATTGTAATGTATAGCACAGAAGCCGCATGTACCCTAGCCAAACCTGTCATAACCTAATCTAACCGAACATAGCATAGCTCAACATAACGTGCCGCGACAGCTGCTGCTGGCTTCCCAGAGCCAAGCAGAACGTATCAGAGCACAGTTGAGCGCAGAAATCCACCGAGCAAAAGTGTATACCACGAAAGTCAAATCTATGCAAACCTAAACCAAACTTTCATGGCCTAACCAAACGTAGCATGACCAAACATGACGTGCCGAGAACACAATTGCTGGCCTACCCATGGTCGGGCAGAGCATATTAGAGCACAGCAGAGCGCAGGCGTCCAACGAATAGCAGTGCAAAGCATAAAAGTCGAACGTGTACTCTCCTGCCTATCCAAACGTAACAAAGACAGACGTTGCCTAACTCAACCTAACGGGGCGAGACCACTACTGGTGTCCTCCCCAGAGCTGAGCATAACATATCAGAAGGTAGTAGAGAGCAGAAATCCTTGGGAACGCAGTTTATAGCAGAAAAGTCAAAGACACCCGAACCTAACCAAAACCAACATAACATAACTAAGCGAAGCATAAATCAACACAACGCGACGCAGCCGCTATTGCTGGGCTACCCAGGACATGGCAGAATACGGTAGGGCACAGCAGAACGCGGAAATCTGCTGAATAACGGTGTACACGACGAAAGCAAAATCTATCCGGACATAACCCAGACAAATGTAATGCACTAAACGTAGCCTAACCAAAACTATCGTGTCGAGACCACAGTTACTGGCCTCCCCAGTGACGAGCAGAATATACTAGAGCACAGTAGGGCGCAGGAAACCACTGAATAGCAATTTACAGCACAAAAGTCAAAGATACCTTAACCTAACCTGAACTAACATAGTCTAACAAAACGTAGACCAACTGAACATAACGAGCCGAGTCCACTATTGCTTTCCATCGCGAAGCGGAACGTACTATACGCGTGTAGAGCGCAGAAGTCCTAAGAATGGCAATATATTACAGAAGAGTGAAAGCCATCCTTATCTAACCGAGAATAACCTAACCTACCCGAAAGTAAGCTAACGCCTCCTAACGTGCCAAAGTCACAAATGCTGCCCTACGCTGTGCCAAGTATATGGAGACCACTTATATTAGACCACAGTATATTATACCACAGTAGGGCACAGAAATCCACAGAACAGCATTGCATAGCACGAAAGTCCGATCTATAATGTCCTAACCAAACCAAACGTAGCAAAACCGCACGTAACCAAACGAAATCTAACGTGCAGCGACCACTATTGCTGGCCTCCCCAGAGTCAAACAGATTATACTTGAGCAAAGTAGAGCGCATAAATCCACCTAATAACAGACTTTGCCAGGGAAGTCAAAGCAAACAAACGTAACCTGTTCAAATGCAGCCCAATCGAACCGAACGTGCCGAGACCTCCATTGCTGTCATCCACGGAGGCGAAGAGAACGCATTAGGGCACAGTAGATAGCAGGAATCCGACGAACAGCTGTGTATAACGCAAAAGTCAAAGCCATCATAATCAAACCTAGCCAAACCTAGCCTAACCAAACGCAACTTAACTCAACCAATCGTATCACCACCACTATTGCTGGCCACCTCACGCTTGGGCAGAGTATAGTAAAGCAATGAAGAGCGCAGGAATTCGCCGAATAGCAGTGTAAGGCACAAAAGTCAAAGTTACCCTACATAACCTAACCAAACGTAACGCAACCAAACTCAACCGAATCCGACCTAACGTCACACGTCAGCTCGGGGTCACCATGACCTAGGTTACAACGGGAGAGAGAGACGGTCTCCCCGGCAGTAGGTACATGGTCGCTCGCGAAGGCGGAGGTCTAACGCGTTAACGCATCCGGCAGTGCGCGCGCCGCCCTCCGGCGCCGCGCTTGCAGCCTCCGCCGCTTAACGCGCGAGAAGCACGCGCTATGCTCGCGGGCTCTCTCCGCGGCATCCTTCTGTAGCATAACCGCCTCGCAGAAGGAGGCCACCGCACGCCACGCACCTAAGCCCTCCGTCATCCGCGCCACGACGACTGAGAGCGAAAGGTCCCTACCCACCACGCGACACAGTACCCGGCGCTAGCGAGCCCATGCCGAACATTCCTCCAGCGTGTGCTGCGCCGTGTCCCGCCCTTCCCCGTAGTGATGACACCGCGTGTCACGTTCCCGCCCGATACGACACAGGTACTCCCCGAAGCACCCGTGTCCGATTAGCACCTGTTTCGGGCGGAATGTGTGCCGGCTGCCGCTGCGCCCCCATGCATCCAACACGGGGAGCACAGCCTCGATCGGCCGGTGCCGCCTGCTACTCGGCTTCCTCAGCCGAGCTCGCCAGACGGTCATCAAGGACTCTCGAACCCTTCGCCTCAACGAAACGGACGCTTCTTCAGGAGAACAGCCGCCGCCAGCGTGTAGGAGATCGTAGATACGGGCCTCCCCCACCGCTTGCAGTTCGAATGGCGAGACACACGCCAGGACCATCGACGCCTCGTGGGATATCGTGCGGTAACCGCGCACAACCCTGATCGCCATCCTGCGTGCGACTCGCCGGAGAATCGCCAGACTGCGCGGACAGGCGACCAGGTCGTTCGCCCAGATCGGAGCCCCGTAAAGTGCCACCGAGCGAACGACTCCTGTGTAGAGGCGGCGCACCCTACCGTCTGGCCCTCCCAGGTTGGGTAGCAGGCGACGCAGCGCCCCCGCCATAGACCACACCAAACCTAACCTAATATAACCGATCGTAACACAAATCAACCTAACGCGCCGCGAACACCATTGCTGGCGACCCCAGAGACATGCGGAATATGGTATAGCACGGTAGAGCACAGAAATGCATAGAATTCCAGTGTTGGGCACAGGAGTCAAAGCAATCCTAACCTAACCCAACCCAACGTAACCCATCCGTACGTAATCTAACACAACCTAACGTGCCCCGAACAGTATTGCTGGCATCCACAGAGCCAAGCAGAGCATATTAGAGGAGAGTAGAGCGCAGAAATTCACAGAATGTCAGAGTATAGCAGAGAAGTCGTAGCTATCCAAACATAACCAATGCCAACATAGCAAAGCCGAACGTAGCCTATCTCAACCTAACGTACCGAGATCACTATCATTGGCCACCCCAGAGCCAGGCAGGTCCTACTGGAGCACAGTAGAGCACAGAAAGCTACATGTTAGCAATGCATAGCACAAAAGACAATGGTACCTTAACCTAACCTGGCCTAACCTAACCTAACAAACCGTTGACTGACTCCACCTAACGTACCAAGGCCACTATTGCTATCCTCCCCATCGCCAAGCAGAACGTATTAGAGGAGTGTCAAGTGCAGGAGCACATATAACGGCTGTGTATAGCAGAAAAGTCGAAGCTATCGTAACCTGACCCAAACAAACTTATCTATGTTAAACGTAACCTACCTCGAACTAACGTGCCGAGACCACTATTCCTGGCCTCCCCAGAGCCAAGAAGAACATATAAGAGGAGTGTAGAGGGCGGAAATCCGTAGAATCGCAGTTTACAGCAGAAAAGTCAGAGCTATCCGAACCTATATCCGTACAAATATTACCTAACCAAACGAAGCATAACACGGAGTAACGAGCAGCGACAACTATTGCTGGACGTCCCTGGTCCTAGCAGTGAACTTTAGAGCTCAGTGGAGCGCAGAAGTCAGCATAATAACTGTGTACACCACAAAAGTCGATGCTATGCTAGCCTCACACAAACAAGCATGGCCTATCCAAACGTAGCCTAAGCCAAGCGTGCGTAGACCGCAATTGCTAGCCTCCCCGGAGTCCAGCAGAACATATTAGAGGGGCATACAGAGTAGAAATCAATATAGTCACAGTGTATGGGAGAAAAGTCAATGCTATACTAACCTAACCCAGGCAAATATCACCTAACCAAACGAAGCATAATTCAATGTAACGAGACCCGACCATTGCTGCAGGTCGCCCCAGGGCCGTGCAGAATGCGGCAGAGCACAATAGAGCGAAGGAGTCCACAGAATAACAGTGTATAACGCGAATATCAAAGCTATACTATTGCAGCACACCCCGGAGACGAGTAAAGTACGGTAGAGAAATGTAGGGCGTAGAAATCTACCGAAGAGCAGTGTGTACCACAAAGGTCAAGGATAACCTGATCAAACGTAACCTAACCAAACCTAACCATACGTAACGTAACACAACCTAACGTGCGGCGAACTCTATTGCTGACGCCGCCAGAGACAAGCAGAACACGAAAGAGCACAGTAGAGCACGGAAGTGCACAGGACAGCTGTGTTGAGCACAAAAGTCGAAGACATCCTATCCAAACCTAAAGTTGCCCAACCCGACCAGACGTAACCTAGGTTAACCTAATGCGCCGTGACCAGTATTGCTGGGCACCAAAGAGCGAAGCAGAGCATAATAGAGGAGCGTAGAACGCAGAAATCAATAGAACAGCGGTGTATAGCAGAAAAGTAGAAGCTGTCCAAACCAAACCATGGCTGACAGAACATATCCAAGTGAAGAGTATCACAACCTAAACGGCGAGACCAAAATTGCTGGCCCCCCAGAGCCAAGCAGAACCTGCTATAGCACAGCAGAGTGCAGAAACACACCGCATTTCAGTGTACAGCACAAAAGTCAAAGATATCCTATCCTAACTCAAACGAACCGGACCTAGCGAAACGTAACCTAACCCCACCCAACGCGCAGCGCCCACAGTTTCTGGCCTCCCCAGTGCAAAGCAGAGCATATTAGATCACAGTGGGGCGCACATATCCACAGAATAGCAGCGTATAGCGCAAAAGTCATAGCTGCCCGGGCCTAACCTAGCCAAACATTGCATAACCAAGCGTAACCTAACTCCACCTAACCGCCCTACACCACTATTGCTCACTTCCTCAGAGACCAGCAGAATATACTATAGCACAGTAGATCACGGATATCTGCGGCATCTCAGTGTATAGCACAAGAGTCAAAGACATTCTAACCTAACCTGACCTAACCTGACAAAGCCAAACGTTGCCTAACTAAGCGTAACGTGACAAGAACACTATTGCTGTCTTTGCCAGAGTCAGGCTGAACATATCAAATCACGACGGAGCGCCGAAATCCACCGAAGAGCAGTGTATAGCGCAAAAGGCAAGGCTACCCTCTCCTAACATAACCAATCATTACATACCCAAACGTAACCTAACACAAATTAACTTGTCGCGACCACAATTGCTGGCCCCCCAGATACGAGCAGTGTGTAGTAGCGAATAGTAGAGCTCAGAATTCCACCGAATAAGAGTGTATAACGCGAAAGACAAAAGTATCCAAACCTAACCCAGACACACATAGCATAACCAAACGTGGCCTAACACAACATAGCGTGTCGCGATCACTATTTCCGGCTTCCCTGGACACAACCAGAGTGTGGTAGCGCTCAGTACAGCGCAGAAGTCCATAGGATCGCAGCGTATAGCAGAAAAATTAAAGTAATCCCCACCTTACCCAGGCTAACGTAAATTATCCGAATGTAACATAACTCTACCTAAAACGCCGCGAACATTAATTCTGGCCTCCCTAGAGCAGAGCGGAGCATATTAGAGAACAGTAAAGCGGAGAAATCCACTGAAAAGCAGTGTGTAGCACAGAAGTTCCAGGTAACCTACCCCAACCTAACCAATGGTAGCACTACCAAAGGTAACCAGACTCAACCATACGTGACGCTACCACTATTGCTGACCACCCCATATGCAAACAGAACATATTAGAGGAGAGTTGGTCGCAGAAATCCACCGAGCATCTGTTTATGCCACGAAAGGCGAAGCCCACCAAACCTCACCCGAACCAATATACCCTAACCAAACGAAGCCTAACGAAACCTCACGCGCCGAGACGACTATTACTGGCCTCCCCGCAGTCTAACTGAGCAGAGTAGAGGTACGTAGGGCGTAAAAATCCACCGAATAGCGGTGTATAGCACAAAAGTCAAAGCTGTCCTATCATAACGTAGCCCACCGTAACATTACCAAACGTAGCCTAACAAAGACTATCGCGCCGCGCCAATATAGCTGGCGCCCGCAAAATCGAGGAGGGTATAACAGAGCACAGTAGAGCGCAGAGAGCACGGAAATAGCAATGTAGAGCACAAAAGTCGAAAATATCCTATCCCTACCAGACCTAACCTAACCTAAAGAACGTAGAACATCTAAACCTAACGAGCCGAGACCTCTATTGCTGGGTCCCCAGGACCGAGCAGAACACATTAGAGCACAATAGAGCGCAGATATTCACCGAATAGCAGCGTACAGCACAAAGGTCAAAGCCATCCTAACCAAACCTAAACTAACCTAACCGAACCAAGATTTACCTGCCCCTAACTATCTTGACACGACCGCCATTGCTGGTCTCCGCAGAGCCGAGTAGAGCATATCAGAGCAGCGTAGACCGTAGGAATTCTCCGATATAGCAGTGTGTAGCACAGAAGTCCCGGGTACCCTACCATAACCTAACCAATCCAAACGCTACCAGACGTAACAAAACTCAACCAGACGTGCCGCTACTATTATTACTGACCACACCAGATACAAGCAGAACATATTAAAGGTGAGTAGGGCACAGAAATCCACCGAACAACAGTTTATACCACGAAGGTCGAAGCTATCCTAACCTAAGCCAGACTAACATTCCCTAACCAAACGAAGACTATCTCGACCTGTCGCGCCAAGGCAACTGTTACGGGCCTCCCTACTGTCGAACAGAGTATAGTAGAGCAATGTGAAGCGTAGGGATACACCGAATAGCGGTGTACAATACAAAAGTTGAAGCTACACTCTCTTAACATAACCAATCGTAAAAATACCAAACGTAGCCTAACAAATCCTATCCTGCCATGACAACTATTGCTGGCGTGCCCAGTGTCGAGCAGCGCAACACTCTCTTAACATAACCAATCGTAAAAATACTAAATGTAGCCTAACAAATCCTATCCTGCCATGACAACTATTGCTGGCGTGCCCAGTGTCGAGCAGCGCATAGTAGAGCAGCGATGAGCGCTGAAATCCAGCGAGTTGCAGCGTACAGCACAAAGGTCGTAGTTACCCTATCCTAACCTAACCAACTGTAATATTGCCAAACGGAATCAAACTCTACCTATCGCGCCGCCAAAACTAGTGCTGGCCACCACAGAGCCTAGCAGAAGATAATTGAAGAGAGTAGGGCGCCGAAATTCATAGAAACACAGTGGACAGTAGAAATGTCGAGGATACCCAAACGTAATCCAAACTAATGTAACCTAGCCTAACATAAGCAAACACTACGTAACGTTCCGCGAACACCATTGTGGTCTTCCCAGGGTATAGCAGATTAGTGTAGAGCACAGAGGAGTGCAGGAATCAGGGGAAAATCTGTGTATACCACGAAAGTCAAAGGTAAGCTAACAAAACTTAGCACAACCTAACCACACCAAACGTAACCTGACTCATGCTTACGTGCCACGAGGACCATTTCTCTCATCCCGAGTGTCGAGCGCAGTACAGTAGAGCAATGTAGAACGCAGAAATCCGGCGAAGGGCAGTGTATAGCAAAAAAGTCTAGGCTATCCTATCCCAGCACATCCAAACGGAGCATAACCAAACGCAATCCAACTCAGCATAACGTGCCGAAGCCACTATTGCTGCCATCCCCAGAACCAAGCAGATCGCAGAAATCCATAGAACCGCTGTGCATAGCACAATAGTCGAAGCTACCATATCCTGACATAACCAAACGTAACATAACTGAACGTTGCTTAACTCAATCTAACGGGCCGAAACAATTATTACCTGCATCCCCAGAGCAATGTAGAGTGTACTAGAGCACAGTCGAGCGCAGAAATCCGCCGAAAGCACTGTATTCCACTTAAGCAAAAGCTATCTAAACCTAACCCAGATTAACATAACCGAACCGTTAGTAGCGTATGTCAAACTAACGTGCCGAGACCACTATTACTGGCCTCACGAGAGCCAAGTAGAGTATAGGGGAGGAATGAAGGTAGATCAAATGGAAAGAATAGCTGTGTATAGCTCAAAAGTCCAAGTTGTCCTTACCTAACCTAACAAAATGTGACAGCAGAGCGTAACCTAACCAAACCTAACGTGCCTAGACCACTACTGCTGGCCTCCACATCGCCAAGTAGAACATATTAGTTTAGAGTGAAGCGAAGAAGTCAACAGAATGACAGCGTTTGGCAGAAATGTCCAACCTATGCGAGCCTAACACATGCTAACGTAACCTAGACAGACGTAGCGAAACTCGAATATCGTGCCGCAACCACTACTGCTGGCACACCAAGGACCAAGCAGATCGTAGTAGTGCACAGCAGATCCCAGAAATCCACCGAATACTTCTGTATAGCGCGGAAGTCGAAACTATCAAGCCAAACGTTACCTAACCTAACCAAACCAAACGTAACATAAGTTAAAATAACGTGCCAGGACAACTATTGTCCACCTCCGTGGAGTCGGGCAGGGCATGGAAGGGCACAGCAGAACGCAGAAATCCACCGCATTGCAGTGTATAGCACAAAAGTCAAAGTTGCATATCCTATCCTAGCCAAACCTAGCACAACTAAACGGAGCTTAACCCTACCTAACACGACGAGACAGCCATTGCTGGCCTGCAGGGAGGCAAGCAGAAGGTACTGGAGCACCGTAGAGCGCAGAAATTTAACGCAATGCAGTTTATAGCAGAGAGGTCAAAGATATCCTAATCAAACATAGCCTAACACAAAATAACGTGCCACGACCACTATTTCTCGAAACGCCAGGGTCGGGCAGAGTATAGTAGTGCAACGTAGAGCGCAGAAATCCACCAAACAGCACTGCACTGTGCCAAACTCGCAGAACATACCGAAGCTAGCCTAACGAAACGAAACCTAACTCAACCTAACGTGCGGAGACCGCCATTACTAGGCACGACAGAGGCTAGTAGAACATATTCGAGCACATTAGAGCGTAGAAATCCAAGCAAAGCAGTGTATAGCACAAAAGAGATGTAGCCTCTACCAACCTTGCAATACGTAACATACACAAATGTAACCTAACTAACCTAACATGACGAGACCTCTATTGCAAACATCCAGAGAGGCAAGCGGAAAGAACTAGAGCACAGTAGTGCGCAGAAGTCCGCCAAATTGCTGTGAATAGCTCAAAGGCCGTAGATACCCTAACTTAACCTGACCTAACCAAATCTACCAAAACGTAGCATAGCTCAACATGACGTGCCGCGACCACTGCTCCTGTCCTGCCCAGAGCATCGCAGAGTGTAGTAGAGCACAGCAGATCACAGAAATCCGCCGAAAGGTCGTTTACAGCACAAAAGTCAAAGCAGCCTGTCCTAACCAATCCAAATGATACACAACCAAACGTAAACATAACTCAACCTAACGTGCCGAGAGCGAGAACTATTACTGGAAACCCCAGAGCTAAGCAGAGCATATTATAGCACATGAGAGCGCAGAAATCCACGGAATATCATTGTATTGCACAAAAGTCAAAGTAGCGTATCTTAACATAGTCAAACTCCACATGCCCAAACGTAGTCTAACTGAACATGGCATTACGAAACCACTGTTGCTGGCCTCGGCAGAGGCAAGACGGACATATTAGGGCGCCATGGAGCGCAGAAATCCACCGAATATCAAAGAATGGCTCAAAAGTCTAAGCCCTTCTGTCCTAACTTAACCAAGTTTGTAATATGCGTACGCAGCCTATATAAGACAATCGCACCGAGACCACTATACCTGGCCTCCTCAGAGAGAAGCAGAAAATGTTAGAAGGCTGTAGAGCGCAGAATAGGAGGATAGCAGTGTATGGCACAAGAACATGAACTATCCTATTATATCCTCGACGAACGGAACAAAGACGCACGTTGCATCGCTCAACCTAACGTACCTAGACCATTGTTGGTGGCATCGGCAGAGCTAAGCAGAATATACTGGAGCGCAGCAGAGCGCTGAAGTCCACGCAATAGCAGTGTAAAGCAGAGCAGTCAAAGTAGGCCATTCTGACCCATCCAAACGTAACACATCCAAACGTAGCCTAACACAGCCTAACACGACGAGACCTCCGTTGCTGACTCCCACACGGAAAAGCAGAGTATGCTAGAGCACTGCAATGCGCAGAAATCCACCGCATTGCAGTGAACAGCTCAAGAGTCGAAGGTATCCAATCATAACTTGACCTATCCTAACATAACCGAACATAGCGTAACTCAAAGTAACGTGCCGCGACCACTGCCCCTGGCCACCCCAGAGCCAGGCTGTATGCAGTAGAGCAATGAAAATAACGTGCCGCGACCACTGCCCCTGGCCACCCCAGAGCCAGGCTGTATGCCTGTAGACCACAGAAATCTGCCGAAAAGTGGTGAACAGCACAAAAGTCACAGCTACCTTATCCTAAAACAGTAGACCACAGAAATCTGCCGAAAAGTGGTGAACAGCACAAAAGTCACAGCTACCTTATCCTAACATATACAGTCTTAAGATAACCAAACGAAACATAACACAACCTAACGTACCCCGGCCGCTATTGCTGGCCTTCCCAAATTCGAGCAGAATCTACTAGAGGGCAATAGGGCGCAGAAGTCCATAAGATCGCAGTGTATAGCACAATGGTCAAAGCAGCCTATCATAACCCAGCCAAACGTAACACACACAAACGGTGCATAATCCAAACCATCACGACAGCATCGCTATTGCTGGCCCACACAGAGGCACCCAGAGTTTGTCAGGGCACGGTGTAGCGCAGCAATCCACCGCATTACAACGAATAGCACAAAAGGAGTAGATATCCTGACCCAACCTGGCCTAATCAAACCCAACCAAACGCAGTATAACAGAACATTACGTGCCGTGAGCACTGATCCTGGCCTCCCCATAGACAAGCAGAGCGTGGTAGTGCGCAGTAGATCACAGAAATACACTGAATAACAGCGTATAGCACGGAAGACTGAGCTATCCTAACCAAATTTGCCAGAACCTAAGCAAACACAACGTAACCTAATTCCAACTAGCGTGCCGTGACCGCCGTTGCTCGCCTCACCAGAGTCGATCAGAGTATAGCAGATCAATGTAGAGCGCAGAGATTCACCGAATGGCAGTGTATGTTACAAAAGTCTAGGATTTCCTGATCTAACCTGGCCTAACCTAGCCCAGTCAAACCTTGCGAAACTCGAAGGTCGTGCCGCGAGCGCGGCTGCTGGCGCCCTCAGGGCCAAGCAGAATGTTGTAGAACGCAGTAGACTACAGTTATCCACCATATAAATGTGCATAGCACGAAAGTCACAGCTATCCTAACCAAACTTACCACAACCTAACCAAGCCAAACATAACCTACTTGAATATAGCGTGCCACAACCACTGTTGCTCGCCTCCCCAGAGTCGAGCAGAGTACGATAGAGCATTGTAAAGTGCTGAATTTTACCAAGTAGCAGCGAACAGCGCAAACGTCAGAGAAATCCTAACCGAAGCTTCCCAACCTAGAATAACGAAAGGTAACCTAACTCAACCTAACGTGCTGAGAACACTATCACTGAACACCTCAGAGCGAAGCAGAATATATTAGAGCACATTAGAGCGCAGAAATCCAGGGAAAGCAGTGTATACCGCAAATGACAGAGTAGCATCTATTAACCTAGCAAGACGTGACATACACAAACGTAACCTAATAAAACCTAACAGAGTAGGACCGCGATTGCAGACCTCCACAGGACAAGCAGAATGTACTAGAGCACAGCAGTGCGCAGTAGTGCACCACATTGCTGTGAATGGCTCAAAGGCCGTAATTATCCCCACCAAACATGACCCAACCGAACCTAACAAAACGTAGCGTAGCTCAATATGACGCGCCGCGAACACTGGTCCTGGCCTCCCGAGTGCAACGCAGAATGTATTAGAGCACAGAAGGCATTAGAAACCTACGGAAAAGCAGTGTAAAACACAAAGGTCTGAGCAGCCTATCTAACCTAGCAAATCGTGACACATCCAAACGCAGCCAAGCTCAACCTAGCATGACGGGGCCACCATTGCTGGCCCCAACAGATTCAAGCAGAATGTTCTAGGGCACTGAAGTGTGCAGAAAATCACCGCATTCCAGTGAATGGCACAAAGGTCGAGGATATCCTAACATAACCTGACATAACATAAGTTAACCAAGCATAGCATAGCTCAACGCGACGCGACGCGACCGCTGCTGCTGGCATCCTCAGAGCCAAGCAGAATGTAGCAGAGCGCAGTTGATCACAGAAACCCACAGAATAAGATTGTATTGCATGAATGTTGGAACTAACCTAACCAAACTTAACCTGACCCAAAGACACCTAACCTAACCAAACGTAACATAACTCAAACTAACGTGCCACGGCCACTATTGCTGGTCTCCCCAGAGTCGAGCAGAGTACCGTAGAGCAACGTCGAGCGCAGAAATCCACCGCATTGCAGTGTATAGCACAAAAGTCAAACATTACATGACATAACCTGGCAAAACTTAATCTAACCAAACATAGTATAACCTGACACAACGTGCCGCGTCCACTGCTGGTGGCACACACACACGGCCAATCAAAATATAGTACAGCTGAGTAGATCGGGGAATCCACCGAATTACAGTTTATTGCACGAAACTCGAAGCCATCATTACCAAACATGGCCCAACCTATCATTACCAAACATGGAATAACTCAATATAACATGCCACGGCCACTATTGCTCGCCGCCCCGGAGTTGATCATACTATAGTAGAGCAATGTTGAACGCAGAAAGTCACCGAACAGCAGTGTAAAACAAAAAAGCCAAAGAGACACTAATCAAGCCTTTGTAACCTACCCTAACGAAACGTAACATAGCTCGAACAAACGTACCGAGACCACTATTACTGGCCACACCACAGTCCAGCAGAACATACTAGAGCGTAGTAGGGCGCCGAATTCCAACGAATACCATGAACGGCACGAAAGTCTAAGCTATTCTATCCTAACACACAAACTTGTCGTATGCAAACCTAGCCTAAACAATCCTATCGCGCCGGGACCACTATTGCTGGACTGCCCAGACCCAAGCAGAAAATATTCGAGCCCAGTAGAGCGCAGAAATCGGTGGATAGCAGTATATAGCACAAATGTCTAAACTATCCGATCCTAACCTCACCAAGCGTAACATGATCGAACGTGTCATATCTCAAGCTAACGTGCCGAGAGCACTATTGCTTGGCCAGAGCCAAGCCGAAAATATTAGAGCGCTGTAGGGCGCAGAAATCCACCTAATTGCAGACAATAGCAGTAAAGTCAAAGCTATCCACTCGTAACCAAGCCACTCGTAATATAACCAAACGTAAGCTAACTCAACCTGACGCGCCGCGTCCACTATTGCTGACCTTCACAGAGTCAAGCTGAAAACATTAGACCCCTGCAGGCTGCAGGAATCCACCTAACGGCTGACCATAGCACTAAAGTCAAAGCTATCCTCTCTTCACCTATCCAATCGTAACATAACCGAACGGAACACAACTGAACCTAACGTGCCGTGTGCCGTGACCACTGTTGCTGGCTCACCAGAGTCAATCAGAACACGCTATTGCAGAGCAGAACGCAGAAGGCCAAAGGATCGCAGTGTGTATCATGTAAGTCGAAGAGGCCCAAACCTAACCCAGACCAGCACAATACTACCAAACAGGGCGTAACTCAACCTTACGTGCCGAGACTTCCATTGCTGCCTCCGTAGAGCGAAGCAGCTCATGCTAGAGCTCTGTAGAGTGCGGAGATCCACCGAATAGCAATGAGCAGCACAAAAGTTAAAGCTACCCTAGCCAAACTTATCCTACCCCAACCTAACCGAACGTAAACTGACCCAACGTAACGTGCCGATACCACTGCTTGTGGCCTTCACGGAGCCAAGCTGCAAATATTACAGGACTGTAGGCCGCAGAAATCCACCTAATAACAGACCATAGCTCTATCGTCAAGGATATCCTCTCCAAACCTAACCAAACGTAGAGAAACCGAACGAAATCAAACTCAACCCAAGGTGCAGCGACCATATCTACTGGCCTCCCCAGAGTCAAGCGGAACATATTAGAGGAGAGTAGAACACAGAAATCCATAGAACCGCAGTGTATTTCAGAAATTTCAAAGCAAACCAAACCTAACCCAAGCAAACAGGATACAGCCGAACGCAACCTAACGTTACCTAAAGTACTGAGACTGCCATTCCTGCCCACCCAAGAGCCAAGCAGGACATATTCGAGCACAGTATAGCGTAGAGATCCACCGAACGGAAGTGTACAGCACAGAAGTTGGAGCTGTCCTACCCAAACTTTGACTAACCCAACATAACCGAACGTAACCAGACAAATCGAAATGTGCCGAGACCACTATTGCTGGCCATCCCAGAGCCAAGCAGACGACACTGGCGGAGAGTGGGACGCAAAAATCCATAGAATCGCAGTGTATATCAGTACATACGAAGCTACCCAAGCCTAACCCAAACATAGAAAACACAGCCGAACATAGCCTAACTCGACCTAACGTTCCGAGACCCTTATTGCTGCTATCCCCAGAGCAATGGAGGACATACTAGAGAAGAGTAGAGCTAAAAAATCCACGGAATAGCAGTGCACAGTTCAATGGTTGTGTCCATCCTAACCAAATGCTGCCTAACCCGTGCTAACCGAAAGTAACCTGACTTAACATTACATGCAGAGCCCGCCATTGCTGGCTTTCCCGGTGCCAAGCGGAAAATATTAGAGCGCTGTTGTGCGCAGGAATACGCCTAATTGCAGAATATCGCAATAAAGTCAAAGCTTCCTCTCCGAACATAACCAACCTTAACATAACCTAAGGTAACGTAACTCAACCTGACGTGCCGAGACTGCCATGGCTGCCCTCTCCAGAGACAAGCAGGACATACTAGAGCACAGTAGATTGCCGACATCTACCGTATAGCAGTGTGCAGCACGAAAGATACAGCTACCCTAGCCAAACTTTGGTTAGCCCAACCAAATCACACGTTACCTGACTACACATGACGCGCCTAGACCACTATTGATGGTCTTCCCAGAGGCAAGCTAAAATATTAGAGCGCTGTAGGGAGCAGAAATCCGCCAAATGGCAGACTATAGCACTACAGTCAAGCACATCCTCTCTTAACGTAACCAATCGCAACATAACCAAACACAACCTATCCCAAACAAGAGTACCGCGACCAGCATTGCTGGCCCTCCCTGAGCCAAACTGGGAGCATTAGTGAAGAGTAGAAACCAGAAATCCATAGAATCGCAGTGTATTTCAGAAAAGTCGAAGCAACCAACGCCTCACCCAAACCAACAGTACATAACCAAACAGAGCCTAACTCAACATTTCGTACCGCGACCGCTATTGCTGCCCCCCCCCCCCAGTGTCGACCAGAGTAGAGTAGGGCAATGTAGAGCGCAGAAATCAACGGAATATCAGTGTATAGCGCAGAAGTCAAATCTATCCTGCCCTAACCGATCCAAACGTAATATAATCAAACGTATCACAACCTATCCCAACGTGCCAAGACTTCTAGAGCTGGAAACACCTAGGCCGAGCAGCATATACTAGATCACAGTAGGTTGAAGAATATCAGCGTATAGCACAGGAGTCATATATATCACAACCTACTTCGACATGACCTAACCTAACCAAACGAAGACTAACTAAGCTTAACGACACGGGACCACTATTTTTGGTCTCCCCAGCGCCAAGCAGATGAGACTGCAGCACAGCAGAGTACAGAAATCCGCCGAATAGCAGCGTAAAGCGCTAATGTCGAAGCTGACCTCTCCTAACCAAACGTTGCATAACCAAACGTAACCTAACTCCACCTAACCGCCCTACACCACTATAGTTGTTCTCCACAGGACCAAGCAGAATATAGTAGGGCACAGTAGATCACAGAAATCCGCGGCATTGCAGTGTGAAGCACAAAAGAAGAGATAACCTAACTTAACATGTCCTAAGGTAAAACATCCGAACGTAACACAACACAGCGAAAGGTGCCGAGACCACTATTGCGGTCTTTCCCAGAGCCAAGCATCACACATGAGAGGAGTGTAGAGAGCAGAAATCCATAGAATCGCAGTGTATAGCAGAAAAGTCAAAGCTATCCTAACCTAACGCGACCAAACCTAACATAACCAAACGTTGACTAACCAAACCTAATGAGCCGAGTCAAAAATTTCTGGCCGCCCCAGTCCTAAGCAGAGCATATTAGAGCATGGTAGTGTATAGGAATCCGCCGTATAGCAGTCTAAAGCACGAAAGTATTAGCTATCCTGTCCTAGCATATACAAACGTAGAATAACGAGACCTAGCCTAACGGGAACTAACGTGCCGAGACCACTCTTACTGGCCTCCGCACAGTAGAGCAGAGTATAGTAGAACAATGTAGTGGGTGGAAATCATGCGGAGATCAGTGAATAGCAAAGAAGTCGTAGTTACCCTTTCATGACATATCAAAACGTAATAAAGCCAAACGTAACCTAACTAAACCTAACGTGCCGCGACCAGAATTGCTGGCTTCCGAAGAGCCATAGGGAGCATAATAGAGGATAGCAGTGCGCAGAATTCCTTAGAATCGCAGTGTATACCAGAAAAGTCGAAGCCAACCAAGCCTAAGCGAAGCTAACATAACCTAGCCAAACGTATCCTATCTCAACCTATCTTGGCGAGAGTGGACATCCCAGAGCCAAGCAAGACATACTAGTGCACATTAGAGCCCAGAAATCCACCGCATGTCAGTGTACAGAGTACAGCGCAAAAGTAGAAGGTACCTCATCATAACCCAAACAAACCTGACCTAACCAAGCGTAACCTAACTCCACATAACGCGACGCGGCCACTTATTCTGGGCTCTCCAGAGCAAAGCAGAGCATACAAGATCAGAGTAGAGTGCAGAAATGCACCGAAGAGCAGTGTATGGCAAAAAATTCAAAGCTGCCCTTGCATAACCTAAAAAGACATAGCGTATCAAAGTAACCTAACACCACTTAGCGTACCTACACCACTATTGCTGTGCCCCGAGAACTAAGCAGGATATACTGGAGCACTGTAGATCACAGAAATCCGCGGCGTTGCCTTGTAAAGCACAAAAGTCAAACATAGCCTAAACTAGCCTGACACAACGTAACCCAAACAAACGTAGCGTAACACAGCATAAGTTGCCAAAAAAACTAGTGCTCCTTTCCCAGAACCAAACTCAACATATCAGGCCACAGTGGCACGCAGAATTGCACTGAATAGCAGTATACACCACAAAAGTCAAAGCTACCCTCCCCTAACCTAACCAATGGCAACATAACCATACGTATCCTAACGGAAGTATGACGAACGGCAGTATATAGCACAAAAGGCACTGCTATACTATCCTAACCTGCCCAAACGTAATGCAACAAAACGCAACCTAACCTAACTTAACGTGCCGAGTCCACTATTGCTGGATTCCCCAGAGCCAATTTGAATATATTAGAGAAGAGCAGAGCACAGAAAGCCACCGAAGAACAGCTAATGGCGCAAACGTCAATGACATCCTAACATTACCTGGACTAACATAGAGTAAATGAACGTAGACTAACTAAGCCTAACGAGGCGAGGTCGTCATTGCTGGCTTCCCCAGTGCCGGGCAGAACATACCAGAGCACAGTAGACTGCAGGACTCCACGGAATAGCAGTGTATACCACGAAAGTCGAAGTTATGCAAACCTAACCCAAAGCAACACAACGTAACCAATCGTAGCATATATCAAAGTTACGTGCCACGCCCACTATAGCTGGCCTTCCCAGAGTCGAGCAGGGTATAGTAGAGCTACGTAGAGCACCGAAATCCGCCCAATGGCAGTGTACAGCACGAAATTCAAAGCTACTCTGTCCTAATATGTCTAAACGGAATATACTCAAACGTATACTAACTTAGCCTAACGTGCCGAGACCACTATTGCTGGAATCCCCAGAGCTGTGCGGAATATACTAGAGCCCAGTAGAGCGCAGATAGCCACCAAACAGCAGCGTATAGCACAGAAGTCAAAGTCATAATTACCAAACCTACCCCAAGCTTGCCTAACCAAACGCAACCAAACTCAACCTAACGTGCCGAGACAACTATTGCTGGCCTACCGAGAGCCAAGCAGAGCGTATAAGATACCTGAATACAGCAGAAGTCCTCCGAATAGCTGTACCTAGCACAAAAGTCAGTGTTATCCACGCCTACTCTGACCAAACGTAACGTAACCTGACGTAGCATAAATGAACCTATAGTGACACGGCCATCATTTTTGGCATTGCCAGAGTCCAGCAGCGTATAGTTTAGCACAGTAGAGCGCAGAAATGCACCTAGTAACTGCGAACATCTCGAAACACAAAGCTATCCAGGCCAAAGCCAAACTAACGTATCTGCACCAGACGAAGCGTACCTGAACCTAACGTGCCGAGGCCACTAATGATTGTTTCCTCAGAGCTAAGCACAGAATATTAGAGCACAGTAGAGCGCAGAAACCCTCCGAATAGGAGTTTATAGCACAAAAGTCGAAGCTATCCTATCCTAACATATCCAAACGTAATATAATCAAACGTATCGTAACTTAACCTAACGCGCCGAGACCACTATTGATTGAAAACCTGGATCCAAGCAGAATATGCTTGAGTACAGTGGAGCACAGGGAGCCGCCTGGTAGCAGCATATAGCACAGAAGTCGAATATATTCAAACCTAACCTGAGCGAATCTAACATATCCAAACCTGGACCAACAAAGCCTAACGAGCGGAGACCACTGTTTCCTGCCCATCCAGTGACAAGCAGAACATACTAGAGCACAGTAGAGCGCAGAAGTCCAACGAATACTGCTGTACAGCGCAAAAGCCGAAGCCACTATGACCAAACCTAACCCAACGTAGGCTAAACAAACGTAACATTGCTCAACCTACCGTATCACGACAGCCAATGCTGGCCACTGCAGAGACGAGCAGAGTGTAGCAGAGCAATGTAGAGCGCAGGTACACATCGAAAAGCAGTGTACAGCGCAAAAGTCAAAGCTAGCTCCGCCAAACCTAACAGATCGCAGCGTAACCAATCGTAACAGAACCCAAACTAACGCGACGCGACCACTATTGTTGGCTACCCCAGAGTCGTGCGGAACAAATTAGAGGAGGTAAGAGAGCTGAAGCCCACAGGATCGCAGTTTATAGCAGAAAAGTCGAAGCTACACGGACGTAACCATAGTTAACGTAACCTACCTCAACGTAGCCTATCTCAACCTAACTTGGCGAGACCACTATTGCTGGCACCTCCAGAAGCAAGCGGAAAATGATAGAGCACAGTAGAGCACAGAAGTCCCTGGAATATCTACGTTGAGCACAAAAGTCAAAGCTACCCTTGCCTAACCCAACTAAACCTAACCTATACGAATTTGACCTAACTCAGCATAACGTGCCGCGATCAGTATTGCTGGCATCCCCAGAGCCAAGCAGAGCATATTAGATCACAATATAGCGCAGAAGTCCGCAGAAAAGCAGCGTTGAGCTCAAAAGCCAAATATGCAATGATGAAACCTGACCCAACGTAACCTAACCGGACGTAGACTATCCCAACGTAACGTGCCGCAACCACTGCTGCTGGCCCTCCCAGAGCCAAGCAGAACATATTAAAGCGCAGTAGAGTGCAGATGCCCGCCGAATAGCAGTTTGTAGCCAAAGGTCAAAGCTAGCCCGTCCTAACCTGTCCGAACCTAATATAACCAAATGCAACCTAACTTAGACTAACGTGCCGGGACAACAACTGCAGTATTCCCCAGGACCGAGGAGAATATGCTAAAGCAAAGTAGAGCGCAGAAATCCGCCGAATAGCAGAGTGTAGCACTTAGGTCAATGTTATCCTATCCTAAGCTAACCAAACGTAACATATCCAAATGTAACTAGCTTCACCAAACCGACATACAACACTATTGCCGACCTAATCAGAGCCAAACAGAATATATTAGAGCACAGAGGAGCGCAGAAATCCACCGAATTGTGGTGTATATCGCAAAAGTCACATCTACCCTGTCCTAACCTAACCAAGCCTAATATAACAAAACGTAACATATCAGAACCTAACGTACCGTGACCACTACTGCTGGTCCCCGCAGAGCCGAGTGGAGTATAGTGGGGAACAGTAGGTAGCGTATGAATTCACCGAATAACAGTGAAAGCTCCGAAAGTCGAGGGTATACGAGCCTAACACAAACCAACGTAATATAACCAAACGTAGCCTACCTCAAACTCACGTGCCGAGACCACAATCACTTGCCTCCCCGTAGCCATGCAGATCGTACTAGAGTACAGTAGAGCTCAGAAATCCGCCGCATATCACTGTAAGCCACAAAAGCCATAGACATCCTGACCTAACCTGGATTAACCTAACCTAACCAAACGTAGCCTAACTGAATGTAACGCGCATATGCCACTATCGCTGGCCTTCGCAGAGCCAAGCTGAACGTATTACAGCACAGTAGAGCGCAGACATCCGCCGAATAGCAGTGCATAGCGCAAAAGACGTATCCATCCTCTCCTAACATAACCAAACGTAACATAACTCAACCGAACGTGCCGAGACCACAATTACTGCCGTCTCAGAGCGGAGCCGATCATACTATAGCGCAGCAGATCGCAGAAATCTACCAGACTGCAGTGTACAACACAAAAGTCAAAGCTATCCTGACCTGACCCAGACGCACCTAGCCTAACCAAACGTAAACTATCACCACACAACGCGCCGCGGACGCTATTTCTGTCCTCCAGAGCAAAGCGGAGCGTATTATACCACAGTAGAATGCAGATATCCACTGAACAGCAGTGTATGGCACAAAATGCAAAATTATCGTATCCTAACTTGACAATACGTAACATAGCCAAACGTCATCTAATCGAACCTAACGTGCGTAGACCATAATTGCTGGCTTCCATATCACCATGCAGAGAGAATTGGAGGCGAGTAGAGCAGCTAAGTCCATAAAATGGAGTTTTATGGCAGAAGAGTCAACGCCATCCTTACCAGACCCAAGCTAACCTAACTTAACCAAATATAACCTGACTATAGGTATCGCGACAAGACCTCCGTTGCTGCCACCCGCAGAGCCATGCAGATCATATTAGAGCACGGGAGAGCGCAGGAATCCACCGAATAGCGGTGTATACTACGGAGGTCGGAGCTCTCCGTGAATAACAAATACAAGCAAAGCTTAGCCAAACGTTGCCTAACGCAACCTAACGTGCCACGACCACTATTGCTGGCCTCACGGGAGCCGAGCATAGTACAGCAGAGGAATGTAGAGCACAGGAATCGACCGCGTACCAGTATAACACAAAAGTCATTGATATCCAAGCCAAACGTGACCAAACCTAACCCATACTGACGTAACACATCCCACCCTACCGTGCCGCGACCACAGTACATGGCGCCCATAGAGGAAAGCACAGTGTGACAGAGCACAGTACAGCGCAGGAGTCTACCGCATTACAGTGTACAGGACAAAAGTCAAAGGTATCCTTACCATCCCAAACAAGCCTAACCTAGCCGAACGTAACCCAAAACAAACTGACGCGACACCGACACAATTTCTGGCATCCCCAGTGCAAAGCAGAGCACATTGGATCGCAGTTGTGCCCAGAAATCCTACGAATAGCAGTTTATAGCACAAAGGTCAAAGACATACTAACATAACCTAACCAAACCTAACCTATCCAAACCTAGCCTATCTAAATATTTCCTGCCGATGCCACTATTGCTGTCTGTGCCAGATCCAATCTGACCACATTAGAGCAACTTAGAGTGCAGAAATCCGCCGAATGGTAGAGTAGAGCACAAAATTCAATGGCATCCTCACCTAACCTAACCAATTTTAACATGCACAAACGTAAACTGCCTCGATCTAACGTGCAACGACCTCTACAGCTAGCCTGCACTGATCTAGCAGCGTACAGTAGGTCAGAGTAAAGCGCAGAGGTTCGGTGTACAACAGTATATGCCGAGAAAGTCGAAGTTATCCACACCTAGCCCTAACAAACGTAACCAAACCAAAAGCAGCCTAACTCAACTCATCGAGCAGAGACCATTATCGCTGGACTACGCGGAGCCACGCAGAGCACACTAGAGCATAGCAGAGCTCAGAAATCCACCGAATAGCAGTCTATAGCGCAAAAGTGATATCCAGAATTTCCTAACCTAACCAAACGTAACCTAAATCAACCGAACGTGCCAAGATGACTATTGCTGGCCTCCGCAGTGCCAGGCGGAATATGCTAGAGCACAGTAGATCACAGAATTCGACCGCATTGCAGCGAGTAGCACAAATATCAAAGATATCCTGACCAAACCTATCCTAGCATGACCTACTCAAACGTAACGAAACGCAATCTAAAGTATCGCGACTAATATTGCTGGCCTACACGGGTCTAGCGGAGCATATTAGAGCAGCGTAGAGCGCACAAATCCGCCGTATAGCTGTATACGTCACAAAGGTCAAAGCTATTCCATCCTAACCTATCCAAGCCTAATATGGTCATACGTGTCCTAACATAAACTATTGTGCCGCGAACGCTATTACTGGAAACCCTAGAGACAAGCAGATTATGCTAGAGCACAGTAGAGCGCAGAGAGCCCCAAAATAGCAGCGTATAGCACAAACGTCAGATGTATTCGAACCTAACCTGACCGAACCTAGCCAAAACAAGCGAGGACTAACTAAACCTAACGAGCCGAGGACATTCTGGCCTCCAGTGACAAGCAGGGCAAACCAGAGCACAGTAAAGCGCAGAAGTCCAAAGAAGTGTAGCTTATGTCGCAAAAGTCAAAGCCACGATAGCCAAACCTCACCAGACCTAGCCTAACCAAACGAACCATTGCTCAGCCGACCGTGTCACGCGCAATATTGCTGGCCACCGCAGAGCCGAGCAGAGTACGGTAGAGCAATGTAGGGCACGGACATTCATCCAATAGCAGTGTATAGCGCAAAAGTAGAAGTTATCCTGTCCTAACCAAACCAAACGTAACATAACCAAGCGAAACGTATTCCAAGCTAACGTGCCTAGACCACTACTGCTGACCACGGCAATGTCGAGCAGAACATAGCAGAACGCAGTAGAGCGCGATAATCCGTCGAACAGCAGTGTATACCGCAAAAGTCAAAGCTATACGTATATAACCAAGCTAACATAACCTAACAAAACTTAGCATAAATCAACCTAACGAACCGCGGCCATTATTGCTGGCCACCCCAGTGTAGAGCAGAGTATAGCAGAGCGGAGTAGAGTGCAGAAACCCACCGAATAACAGGCATTACCGTGAAAGTCAAAGCTATCCATTCCTAACACAAACAAACGTAACCGAAGCAAACGTGACGTAACTCAACTCAACGCGCCGAGACAACTATTTCCGGCATCCCCAGAGACAAGCGGAGCATACTAGAGCGCAGTAGAGAGCAGATATCCATCGATTAGCTGTGTATACCACGAAATTCAAAGCTATCCAAACCTAACCGAAACAAACATAACCTACCGGAACGTAACAAAACTAAACCTAACGTACCGAGACCGCTATTGTTGGCCTCCCCAGAGCCAGGCGGAGCATATTAGAGCAGAGTATGGAGCAGAAGACCGCCAAATAGCTGAATACAGCACAAAAGTCATAGCTGCCATGGCTTAACCTAACCAAACGTAACCTAACCCCACCTAACGAGCCGCGGCCACAGTTTCTGGCCTCCACAGAGCAAAGCAGTGCATACTATATCACAGCAGAGCGCAGATATCCACGGCACTTCAGTGTACACCACAAGAGTGAAGGATATCCTATCCTTACGAAGACAAACCTATCCTAACACAACGTAACCTATCTCTAGAGAACGCGAAGTGGCCGCAGTTTCTGGCCACACATGAGCACAGCAGAGCATATTACATCACAGCAGAGCGGAGAATTCCAGCGAATAGCAGTGTGTAGCACAATGTCAAAGCTGTCCTGCCTTAACCTAACCAAACACAGCATAACAAGGCGAATCCTATCTCCTCCTAACTGCCCTACACCACTACTGCTGTCCTCCCAGAGCCGAGCAGTATATGCTAGGGCAAACTAGCTCTCAGAAATCCGCGGCGTTGTAGTGCAAAGCACAAAGTATAAATAACCTAACCTTACCAGGCTCGACATAAGTCACCCGAACGTAGACCAACCCAACATAAAGTGCCGAGGCCACTATTGCTGCCTTTCCCATAGCCAAGCTGAACGTACCTGGCCGCAGTGGAGCTCAGATATCCACCGAGTAGCAGTGTATAGCACAAAAGTCGTAGCTGGCCCCTCCTAACCTAACCAATCGTGACGTAACCAAACGTAACATATATCAACCTATCGTGCATCGACCTCTACTGCTGGCCTCCCCAGAGTCGAGCAGATTATAGCAGAGCACAGTAGAGCGCAGAAGCCTACCGAATAGCGGTCTATGCCAAGTAAGTCAAAGCTACCCTGTACCAACCTATCCAAACATGATATAATCAAACGAACCATAAATTAAACGAACTTGCAGAGAACCCCGTTGCTGGAATCCCCACAGCCAAGCAGAATATTCTAGAGCACAGTAGTACACAGGGAAGCGCCAAATAGCAGCGTATACAACAATAGTCAAATATGCCCTAACCTAACCTGACGTAGCCTAACCAAACCAAACGTTGGCTATCTAAGCCTAACGTGCTGAGACCACTATGGCGTGGCTGCTCAGAGCCAAGCAGGACATATTAGTGCAGAGCAGAGTGCAGAAATCCAACGAACAGCTGATTACAGCACAGTAGTCATAGCTATCCCGGCCTGACCTGACCAAGCATAACACAAACAAACGTAACCTAGCCCGACGTGACGATCACTGTTGCTGACTCCCACAAAGCCAACCAGGATTTGCACAGCACAGTAGAGCGCAGAAATCCGCCGCATTGCAGTGTAAAGCACAAAAGTAAAATATATCAGAACCTAGCCGAAACAAATATAACCTAACTAAACGCAGCCCAACTAAACATAGCGAGCCGCCACCACTACTTCTGGACGCCCCAGCGCGCAGAAGTAAGCACAATAACTGTGTGAACCACGAAAGCAAGAGCTATCCTTACCCAACACAGACATACGTATGCTGACCGAACTTAGCCTGGCTCAGCATAGCATGACGAGAGCACTGTTACTGGCCACCGCAGAGTCGAGCAAGGTATTGTAGGGCAATGTGAAGCGTAGGAATCCACCGAGGAGCAGCGTGCAGCACGAAAGTGAAGGAAAACCTTACCAGACGTAACCTAACCTAGCCTAACCAAACGAAACGAAACAGTACCTAATGTGCCGGGACGACCATTGCTGAACTTCTCAGAGCCAAGCAGATTATACTGGAGCACAGTGGACTACAGAAATCAGCGGCGTTGCAGTGTAAAGCACAAAGTCAAACATATGCTAACCTAACCTAACCAAACCTAACCAAACCAAACGTAGCATAGCTCAACATAACCGGCCAATACCAGCATTCCTATCTTTCCCAGAGTCAAGCTGAGCATATCAGATCACAGCAGAGCGCAGAAGTCCAACGTATAGAAGTGTATACCACGGAAGTCAGAGCTACGCATACCTAACCCAGACAAACCTAACCTAGCCAAACGTCGCGTAATCCTACCTAAGGTGCCGTGACAACAATTACTGGCCGTCTCAGAGCCACGCAGAGTATATTAGTGCATAGTAGACCGCAAAACTGCACCGAATACCAGTGTATAGCACGAAAGTCAAAGCTATCCTCACCTAACCAAACACAACCTAACATAACCAAACGTAAACTAACTCAACCTAACGTGCCGAGGACCAGTACTGCTGATATCCACAGAGTCAAGCAGAGCGTGCGAGAGTAGAGTAGTGCGTAGATATCCATAGAACCTCACTGTATAGCAGAAAATTCGAGCCCATCCTCTACAAACCTTACCAACCGTGACACACCGACACGTAACCTAACATAACCCAAGGACCCGCGATTGCTATTGCTGGCCTTCCCAGAGCCGAGCAGTGAACAGTAGAGCGCAGAGGTCCACCTAATTACAGGGTATACCACGAAAGTCAAAGCTATCAATAGCTAACCCAAGCAAACTTAACCTAACCAAACGTAACCTAACTCCACCTAACCGCCCTACACCACTACTGGTGGCCTCCACAGAGCCAAGCAGAATATACTACCGCTCAGTAGTTCACAGACACCCGCGGAGTTTCAGTGTACAGCAGAGAAGTCAGAGATACCCTATCATAGTCTGACCTAACCTATCCCAAGCAAACGTAGCGTAACAAAACCTAACGCGCCTAGACCACCATTGCTGACCTCCGCAGAGGCAATCAGAATACGACAGAGCACAGTAGGGCGAAGAAATCCTCCGACTAGCAGTGCGTCCCACGAAAGACAAAGCTATGCAAGCCGAATCCAAACTAAAGGAACCTAACCAGGCGTAGCATAAACCAACATAACGTGACGAGACAACAATTGCTGCCTTTCCCACAGACAAGCTGAAGATACTGGTGCAGAGTAGAGAGCAGAAATCCACAGAAGAGCAGTGATTAGCACAAACGTCAAAGCTAACCTCCCTTAACGTAACCAGTCTTAACATACACAAACGTAACCAAACTCGGCCTAACGTGCCGCGACCGCTATTGCTGTCCTCGACAGAGCCTGGCAGGGCATATTATAGGAGAGGAGATCGTCGCTATCCCCAGAATTGCAGGGTACAGCAGAGTAGCCACAGCTATCCAAACCGGACCGTAACAAACATAATCTAGCCAAACGTGCCACAACACGGCCGATCGTGCAGCGGCACAATTTCCGGCCTCCCCAGAGCAAGTCATACCATATAAGATCACAGCAGAGCGCAGAATACCGCCAAATTGCAGTGTGTAGGCTAGGACTCAAAGCTGTCCTGGCCTAACCTAACCAAACGCGACATAACCGAACGTAACATAAGTCCACCTAACCTCCCAACAATACTACAGCTGATGTCCACGGAGCCAAACAGGATAGACTAGAGAACAGTAGAGCACAGAAATCTGCGGTGTTGCAGTGTGAAGCGCAAGAGTCAAAGGCATCCAAACCCAAACCGGCCATACCTAACCCAAACAAACATAGCCTAGCTCAACGTAACGTTCCGAGACCGCTATTGCTGGCATCCCAGGAGCCAAACAGAGCACATTAGAGCACACTACGTCACAGAAGTTCACCGAGTAGCAGTATATAGCACAAAAGTCAATGCTATCATCTCCAACACTGGCCAGTCGTAACATAACAAAACGTAGCATAAACGAAGCTTACCTGTCGGGACCACTGCTCCTGGCCTCCCCAGAGCCGAGCAGAGTATAGTAGAGTACAATAGGGCGCCGAAATCCACCGAATTGTAGTGTACCTCACGAAAGTGAAGGCTTTGCATGCCGAAACCAAGCTAACGTGACCTTACCAGACGTAGCCTAGATCAACCTAACGTAACGAGATCACATATGCTGCCTGTCCCAGGGACAAGCTGATGATTTTTGAGCAGAGTAGAGCGCAGAAGCCCGCAAAATAGCAGTGTCTAGCACAAAAGTCAAAGCAACCCCCTCTTAACGAAACCAAACTTAGCATACCCGAACGTAACAAATCTCTAACTAACGTGCCGCGACCACTACTGCTGTCCTCCCCAGAGCCAATCAGAACACGATGCTGGCGTGTTGAGCGCTGAAATCCATATAATAGCATTGTATATCAGGAAATTCTAAGCTACCAGAGCCTAAACCAAAGAAACTGAACATAAACATGCATGGCATTATTCAACCTAACTTGCGGAGACCGCTATTGCAGACTTCCTCAGAGCCCTGCAGATCATACTGGAGCAGTGTAGAGCGAATAAATCACCCGAATAGCAGTGTACTGCACAATAGTTAAAGCCAATCTGACCAAATATCACATAACACAGCCTAACCGAACGTAGCATGACTCAACCTAACGTGCCGTGACCACTATTGCTGGTATTCCCAAAGCCAATCTGGAAATGTGAGAGCACTGTTGGACGCAAAAATCCACCTAACAGCAGACGATAGCCCAAAAGTTAAACCTACCCGCTCCTAACATAACCAATCGTAACATAGCCAAACGTAACCTTACTCAAGCTGACGTGCCGCGACGACTATTGCTGGCCGCCCCTGAGCCGAGCAGAAAACATTAGTGGAGAGTAGAACACAGAAGTACATCGAATCGCTGTGTATATAAGAAAAGCAAAAGCTACCCAAACCTGACCCAAACCAACGGAACATAGCCAAACAGCCTAACTCAACCTAACGTGCCGAGGCCACTGTTGCTGCCCTCCCCAGAGCGAACCAGATCATACTAGTGCACAGTGGAGCGCAGTAATGCACCGAATAGCAACGTAGAGCGCAAAAGTTAAAGCTAAACGGACCAAACATTGCCTCACCCAACCTAACCTGACCCCACCTGACTCAACCTAACTCCCCGAGACCACTGTTGCTGGCCTGCGCAGAGCGGCGCTGAAAATATTAAAGCACTCTAGGGGGCAGAAAACACCTAATAGCAGACTGTAACTCTAATGTCGAAGCCATCCTCTCCTAACATAACCAACCATAACATAACCAAACGTAACATAGCTCAATCTAACGTGCCGAGACCACTATGTCTGGCCTCCCCATAGCAAAGCATAAAAGACTAGAGCACAGTAGTGCGCAGATATTCACCAAATAGCAGCGAATAGCACAAGCGTCAAAGACACACTAGCACTACCAGACCAAACCTGACGTAACCATACGTAGAGTAAATACACCTAACGTGCATAGACCACTATTACTGGAATTCTCGGAGGCAAGCAGAATATACTAGAGCACAGTGGAGCGCAAAGAGCCGCCGAATAGAACCGTATGGCACAAAAGTCAAAGCCATCATAACCGAACGTAACCCAGCCTAGCCTAACCAAACGTAACTCAACTCAACGCGCCGAGACAACTATTTCCGGCATCCCCAGAGACAAGCGGAGCATACTAGAGCGCAGTAGAGAGCAGATATCCATCGATTAGCTGTGTATACAACGAAATTCAAAGCTATCCAAACCTAACCGAAACAAACATAACCTAACGGAACGTAACAAAGCTAAACCTAACGTACCGAGACCGCTATTGTTGGCCTCGCCAGAGCCAGGCGGAGCATATTAGAGCAGAGTATGGAGCAGAAGACCGCCAAATGGCTGAATACAGCACAAAAGTCATAGCTGCCATGTCTTAACCTAACCAAACGTAACCTAACCTCACCTAACGAGCCGCGGCCACAGTTTCTGGCCTCCACAGAGCAAAGCAGTGCATACTATATCATAGCAGAGCGCAGAAATCCACCGCACTTAAGTGTACACCACAAGAGTGAAAGATATCCTATCCTTACGAAGACAAACCTATCCTAACACAACGTAACCTATCTCTAGAGAAAGCGAAGTGGCCACAGTTTCTGGCCACACATGAGCACAGCAGAGCATATTACATCACTGGAGAGCGGAGAATTCCAGCTAATAGCAGTGTGTAGCACAATGTCAAAGCTGTCCTGCCTTAACCTAACCAAACACAGCATAACAAGGCGAATCCTATCTCCTCCTAACTGCCCTACACCACTACTGCTGTCCTCCCAGAGCCGAGCAGTATATGCTAGGGCAAACTAGCTCTCAGAAATCCGCGGCGTTGTAGTGCAAAGCACAAAGTATAGATAACCTAACTTAACCAGGCTCGACATATGTCACCCAAACGTAGACCAACCCAACATAAAGTGCCGAGGCCACTATTGCTGCCTTTCCCATAGCCAAGCTGAACGTACCTGGCCGCAGTGGAGCTCAGATATCCACCGAGTAGCAGTGTATAGCACAAAAGTCGTAGCTGGCCCCTCCTAACCTCACCAATCGTGACGTAACCAAACGTAACATATATTAACCTATCGTGGCACGACCACTGTTGCTGGCCTCCCCAGAGTAGACCAGAGTATAGAAGAGCAATGAAGAACGCAGAAGTCCACCAATTAGCAGTGTAAAGCGCAAATGTCTAAGTTGTCATATTCTAACATAGCCCAAATTAGCATAACACAAACGACCGTTGTCTTGCCGAACCTAAAGTGCCGCGACCAGTATTGTTGTCCTCCACATTGTCAAGCAGAGCGTATTATAGAAGTGCGTACCGCAGATATCCGTAGAATCGTAGTGTACAGCAGAAGCGTCGAAGATATCCGACATACCCTAAGCTAACATAATATAGCCATACGTATCCTAACTCAATCTTGTGTGCCTAGACCACCATTGCAGGCCTCCCCATCGCAAATCAGAACGTATTAGAGCAGAGCGGAGCACAGAAGTCAATAGAATGGAAGTGAAGGGCAGAAAGGTCAAAGCTATCCAAACCTGACCCGTGCTAACATAAACTAACCGAACGTAGCGTAGCCCAACCTAACGCGCCGCGGCCACTATTTCAAGCGTTCCCAGACCAAAGCCGGTAACACTAGTTCACAGTAGAGCGCAGAATCCCACCCAATATCCGTGTAAAGCAGAAAAGTCAAAGCTATCATCTTCTAACCTAACAAAACGTAACACAACCAAACGTAACATAACACAACCTAAAGTGCCGAGACCGTTATTGCTGACCCACTGAGCAAAGCAGAATACACTAAAGGACAGGAGAGCGCGGAAATACGCCGCACTGATGTGTAAGGCACAAAAGTCGAAGGTATACTTACCAAGCCTAACCAAACCAGACTGAGCCTGACGTAAAATAACTCAATACAACGTTCCGAGAGCACTATTCCTGGCGTCCGCAGAAACAAGCGGAGTGCAGTAGCGTACAGAGGAGGGCAGAAGTCCATAGGATAGAAGTGCGTAGCACAAAAGTCGGGGATATCCTTATCTACCACAACGTATCCTAACCAAACCGAACGTAATCTGACACAACCTAACTTGTCGCGACCACCATTGTGCCGGCAATCTGGCACACGAGGGCGTCCCGAGAGCGGGGCAGCGCATTGTAGAGCAATGTAGGGCGCAGAAATCCACCGCATAGCAGTGTACAGCACAAAAGAATAAGCTACCATATCCTACCCTAACCAAACGTGACATAACCAAACGCAACATATCTCAGACTTACTTGCCGAGACCAATACTGCTGGCCGCACCACGGCCAAGCTGATTGTACTAGGGCACAGAAGAGCGCAGAAATCCGCCGAATAGCAGTGTATAGCACAAAAGTGGAAGCCATCCTAACCGAACTTAAGCAAAACAAGCCAATCCAAACGCAACATGATTCAACCAAACCTGCCACGACCGCTATTACTGGCCTCCCCTGAGACCAGCAGAACACACTAGAGCACAGTAGATCGCAGAAGTCCCCCGAAAAGCAGTCTATACCGAAAAAGCCAAAGAAATCCACACATAACCCAAGCCAGCATATCCTCACCAAACGTAGCATAACTCAACCTAACGTGCCGAGAGGGCTATTACTGCCCTCCCCAGATTCGAGCAGAGTACAGTAGAGCAATGTAGAGCGTAGAAGTCCTCCGAACAGCGGTGTATAACACAAAAGCCGAAGCTACCCTTCCCTGAGCTAAACAAACTTGCCCTAACCAAACGTAGGCTAACTCATCCTGACGCATCGAGACAACTATTACTGCCCCCCCCCAGAGTCGTAGTGAGTGTAGTAGAGCAATGTAGAGTGTGGAAATCCACCGAATGGCGGTGTATAGCTCAAAAGTCAGAACTACCCTATCCTAACCTAACCGAACCTAAAGTGACCATGCGTTGTTTACCTCAAACTGACGTGCAGCGACCGTTATTGCTGGCCACCTTAGAGCCAAGTAGCATATACTAGAAGACAGTAGAGCGCAGATATCTACCTGAACAACAGTGTGCCCAGCGTAAGTCGAAGCTACCGAAACCTATCCCAGACTAACCTAACCAAACCAAACGAAGCTTTACTTACTCTAACTTGTCGAGGCCACAACTACTGGCCCACAGCATAGGCGAAAAGATTATAGTAGAGCAACGTAGGGCGCAGAAATACACCGAATGCCAGTGAATAGCACAAAAGTCAAAGTAACCCTATCCTAACCTAACCGAACGCAACCTATCCACGCGATACGTAACACAACCTATCGGGCCCGGAGCACTATTTCCGGCCTGTCCAGCGCTATTCAGTGCATATTTAAGCATAGTAGAGCGCAAAAATCCTCAAAAAGCAGATTCAGCGCAAAAGTCAAAGCTACCGCAACCTAACCTATCCAAACGTGACAAAATCAGACGTAACGCAACCCAGGCTGTCGTGTCACAAAAGATATTGATGGCCTCGCGAGGGCTGAGCAGGGTATAGCGGAGCAATGTACGACGCTGAAATAGTCCGAATAGTACTGTAGATCTCAAAAGTCAAAGCCATCCTAGCCAAGCCATACCAAACCGGACCTAACAAAACGTAACGTACCTGAACCTAACGTGCCGAGAGAACTACTCCTGGCGTCCTCAGAGACAAGCAGGGTGTGATGGCGCGAAAAGGAACGCCGTGGTCAATATAATAGCAGTGTGTGACGCAAAAGTCAAAGCTATCCCAACGTAACAGAGCGTAACCTAACCTAGCCAAGCGTAGTCTAATTCAACATAAAGTGCGGCGACCACTACTGCTAGCCTACCGATGATCGAAGAGAGTATAGTAGAGCAATGTAGAGCGGAGGAATCCACCGTATCGCAGTACTTCAAACAAGAGCCAAAGACACCCCCTCCCAACTTATCCAAACGTAACATAACAGAGCGCAACATAACTCGGACTAATGAGCCGAGACCAATACTGCTGGCATCCCCATAGACAAGAAAAATAAGCTAGAGCACTGCAGAGCGCAGACATCCACCGAAAAGCAGTCTATACCACGAAAGTCACAGCAACCCGTACCTAACCCAAACTAACATAACCTCACCTAACGTAGCCTAACCAAACCTAGCGGGCCGATACCACTTTTACTGGCCTCCCGAGTGCCAAGAAGAATACATCAGAGCAATGTAACGCGCTGAAGTCCTCCAAGTAGCGTTGTATAGCATAAAAGACATAGGTACCCTATCCTAACCTAACCAACCGGAATCTAACCAAACGCAGTCTAACACAACCTACCGTGCCATGGCCACTAATGCTGGCATTCCCAGGGTCGAGTGGGGTATTCTAGGGCACAGTAGAGCGCAGAACGTCACCGAATTGCAATGTAGAGCACAAAAGTGAAAGATATCCACTCCTAATCAGACCTACCCGAACCTAGACGGACGTAGAGTAACTAAACCTAACGTGCCGTGACCACTATTACTGGGTTCCCCAGAGACAAGCAGAATATTGTAGAGCGCAGTAGATTACCGAAATCCATAGGATGTCAATGTTGAGCACATATGTCAAAGCTATCCGAACGTAACCCAAACTAACGTAACCTCACCAACCGCAGCATAAGTCAGCCTAAAGTGCCGAGACCACAATTGCTGGCATACCGAGAGCTGAGTAGATCATATTACAGAAGAGAAGAGATGAGAAATACATTGAATCGCGGTGCATATCACAACAGTCGAAGTTAACCAAACCTAACATAGCCACAACTACCACAGACGATCGTAGCTTGACTCAACCTAACGAGACCAGACAACTATAGCTAGCCAGTATTGCGAGCAGAATATGCCAGGGCGCAGTGGAACGCATTAATCCACCGCATTGAAATGTACAGCGCAAGAGTGGAAGGTACACTAACCCAACGTATGCTAACCCAGACGAACCGAACGCCGCCTAACACAACGTAAGGTGACGGGAATAGTATTTCTGTCCGCGCCAGAGCCAAGCAGGCCATATTAGAGAGCAGTAGATCGCAGAAATCCACCGCATAGCAGTGTATGGCACGAAAGTCGAAGCTGCCCTGAACAATCCTGACCTAACATAACCTAACCGCACGTAACTTAACTCAACCAAACGTGGCACGACCGCTACTGCTGGCCTATCCAGAGACAAGCAGAGGCTAGTAGAGCAATGCAGAGCGCAGATGTCAGCCACATAGCAATGCATGGCACGAAAGTTTAAGCTAATCGATCCTAACCTAACCATACCCAACTTAACAGCACGCAGCCTCTCGCAGCCTTACATGCCGAGGCCAAAACTGCTGGCCTACCCAGGCCCTAGCTGAGAACATTAGAGCAGAGTGGAACGCAGGAAGCCACCGAATGGCAGTGTGCAGAACAAAAGTCGAGAAAATCCTATCCCAACAAAACCAAACGTAACATAAGCAGACGTAACGTAACCCAAACTTGCGTGCCACGACCGCTATCTATGGACCCACGAGAGCTAACCAGAGCGTAGCAGTGCAATGTAGAACGCTGAAATCGGCCGGACGGCAGTGTATTTCACAAAGGTCAAAGCTGCTATAACCAAACCTAGCCAAGTCTAACAAAGCCAAACGTAACATAACGCAACCTAACGTGCAGAGAGCATTATTCCTGGCGTCCACAGGGACAAGCAATGTGTGGTAACGCATTGAAGAGCGCAGAAGTCAATAGAATAGCAGTGTGATGCGCAAAAGTCGAAAATATCCCAACCTAACACATCGTAACATAACATAACCAAGAGTAACTTAACTTAACCTAGCGTGCCGCCACCACTATAGCTTTCATCCGCAGAGCCAAGAAGAAAATATTTGAGGAGAAAAGGACGCCAAAGTCCAAAGAATCGCAGTGAACGGCAGAAAAGTCACAGATACCCAAACCTAACCCAAACTATCCTAACACATCCTAACGTAGCCAAACAGAACGTAACGTGCGGCGACCACTGTTGCTGGCCTCCTCAGGCTCCATCAGATTAGAGTAGAGCACAGCGGAGAGCAGGAGCCCACCGAATATCTGTGGATAGCGCGATAGTCAAAGGTACCCTAATCAAACATTACCTATCCTCACCTAACGAAACGTAATCTAACAAAACCTAACGTGCCACGGGAACTATTGCTCCCACCCCGGGAGTCGAGCAGAGTAAAGTAGAGCAATGTAGAGCGCAGAAATCTACCGAATAGCAGTCTACAGTACAAAAGTCAAAGCTATCATTTTTTTCACGTGGCGGAAACCTTCCAAAGGTACCCGGCAGCCTTAGAGGAGGAGGAGGGGTTATGTGGTATTTCTACCTACTAAAACCCCCACGATGGCCAGCCGTTCGCATTTCGGTGCGTCCTGGACTTCGCGGCGACGTAATTGCCAGGACGACGCCTCGTCGCAACCGCATTTCCCTCCCGGCGCAACGGGAAATACCACCCGAAACAATCATGTCCATGCGCGCGAGATGGGACGATTACAGGCACGCACGACACGCATACCACCGCACCGCAACGCACGCAAACCCTGCGGACGCCTCGTGCCCATCACGCGACGCCACGCGCCCGGAAAACTGCCTCTTGAGGAGACGTGCCCCCACAAACCAGCCCGTGATTACGCTGACCTAGGTTACAACGGGTGAGAGAGACGGTCTCCCCGGCCGCAGGCATATGGTCGCTCGCGAAGGCGGAGGTCCAACGTGTCAACACATCCGGCAAAGCGCGCGCCGCCTACCGGCGCCGCGCTTGCGGCCTCCGCCGCCGTACGGTCGAGGAGCACGCGCTATGCTCGCCGGCTCTCTCCGCGGCCTCCTTCTGTAGCATAACCGCCTCGCAGATGGAGGCCACCGCATGCGACGCACCTAAGCCCTCCGTTACCCGCGCCACGACGACTGAGAGCGAAAGGTCCCTACCCACCACGCGACACAGTACCCGGCGCTCGCGAGCCCACGCCGGACTTTCCTCCAGCGTGTGCTGCGCCGTGTCCCGCCCATCGCCGCAGTTATGACACCGCGTCACACGTTCCAGCCCGTTACGACACAGGTACGCACCGAAGCACCCGCGCCCGTTTCGCACCTGTGCCAGGTGGAAGGAGTGCCGTCCGCCACTGCGCCCCCATGCATCCATCACGTGGAGCACAGCCTCGACCGCTCGGTGCCGCCGGCTGCTCGGCTTCGTGAGCCGAGCTCGCCAGGCGGTCGTCACGGTCTGTCTGACCATCGGCCTCAACGAAACGGACCTTTCATCAGGTGCACCGCAGCCGCCAGCTTGTAGAAGCACGTAGATACGGGCCTCCCCCACCGCTTGGATTTCGAACTGCGGAACACCCGCCAGGACCATCTCCGCCTCGAGGGATATCGTACGGGAACCGCGCTCGACCCTGGTCGCCATCATGCGAGCGACTCGCCGGAGAATCGGCAGACTGCGCGGACTAGCGCCCAGGTCGATCGCCCGGATCGGAGCCGCGTAAAGTGCCACCGAGCGAACGACTCCCGTGAAGAGGCGGCGCACCCTCCAGTCTGGCCCACCCAGGTTGGGTAGCAGGCGACACAGCGCCCCTGTCATACCTTCCAGGCGTGGTTCCAGCGCGAGAAAATGCTCGTAGAACTTCCAGTGGCTATCGAGGCCGAGAATGAGATATTTCATGCGGTCCCGTGCCACGACCACGGCATTCCCCACGCGCATCAGGGACTTGGGTGGCTTTCCGTTGTGCCAATGGCAAAACCACATTGCCTCGGTCTTCTCGGGGGAGATACTCAGCCCCAGCCGCTGGAAGTTATTCGCGACGAGGGCCACGCCGCTTTCCGCGGGCAGCGTGGCCTACTCATAACTCGACACGGCAGCCATCACCAGCGTGTCGTGCACGTAACACGTCAGGCTCAGGCCGCAGGGGAGCGTAGTGCGCAACACGGCGTCGTACGCGAGGTCCCAGATGATCGGTCGGTGTACCGATCCCTGTGGAACCACGCAGTTCGTCGCCTGCACGACGGTCGGGTATCGTCCGGGATACTCGATAGAGCGCTCCGCCAAAAAGTCGTCGGTCACCGCCATCATGCATTGGGGAAACTTGTATTACAACAGGGCACACCGAATGACGGCCCACGGCAGGGTGTTGAATGCTTTCGCGATATCCACACTGTCCGCCAGTACCACCCCGACACTGTCAGTGGCTGCATCCGACAGGGTACGAACGCGCTTAATCGCGTCAATCGTAGACAGACCTTGCCGGAATCCGAACACGCTGACGCTGAGAACGGGACCCACGATCGCTATGTGCTCTCGAAGGCGGGTAGCTAGAACTCGCTCGAAGAGCTTGCCCGCCTGGTCGAGCAGGCATATCGGCCGGTATGCCTTCGGATAGTCCGGCGGCTTCCCTGATTTCGGGATCAGTGCGACCCTCGCTCTCTTCCAACATGCCGGGAAGCGACCGGACCTGTGGCACCTGCCGAACAGCCGTCGCAAACGGTCACCCTACGCCGCCAGAGCCAGTGCAAAGGCTCGTCCTGGGATGCCGTCCGGTCCAGGGTCGGTGCCCCTCGCCACCATCCTAAAGACCGCACAGCCCAACTACTCGCCCGAGACCCCAGTTCGTCGGACCGTCCGACCAGTTCCGATCGCACTGAAACTGGTTGCGCCCCCTCCACCGCCACCATCGGCAATAGGGTATCGATCACCCGCCGCAGGACCTCGGGGTACATACGCTCGGTCACGGGGGGCGCCCATGCACATAACTTCCCCATTACTAATATATAGGGGCGTCCACACGGACCGCTTTCGAGCGTCGCGTGGAGTGCATCCCATTGTCAAGATTTGGCTCTGCGTATCTCAATCCGGAGATAGCCCACCGCGGACCGGTGGCCTCGATAGAGGCGCGCGATATCTTCGGCGGGTACCGCGCGTCGGCGACGACGCGCCCGGGTATACTGGCGCCGGGCGAGAACGCAGTGCTCCCTGAGCTGCGCGATTTCGGCTGACCACCAGTGCAGTGCACCCCGCGAAGACGGTTCCCTCACCCGCGGCACGGCTAAGTCGCACGCGCGCGTCATCGTCGCCCATATCCACTGCGCACTTAACCCCGCTTCGTCGTTTTCGCGCCCGACGGCCCCTTCCGCCCAGGCTATGTCATAGACGGCCGCGCCGAAGAGGTCGCGGTCGAGGCGCGCGGGCGCCCATCGCGGCGCGGTGGGGTGCGTCCCGCTGGGTGGTTCCAGGCCGGTGCGAGGAGTGACGGCAAGCATCATGGTAATGTGGAGGAGGTTGCTCAGCGTTTCCACCTCCACCGCCACCATCCAGCCGGTGACCCGCCGCAAAGGTGCCGGCGATGCGAACAACAGGTCCACGATGGACGTGCCGTTCCACCGGACGCAAGTGCTTAAGGAACACCGGCTGAGCAACCGCTGATCCAACCCTGCGGCCCAAACTTGCAGGGCCTCGCCCCGAGCGTCTGTTCGCTGAGAACCCCACGCCACGGAGTGGACGTTGAAGTCCCCCAGGACCAGGAACGGAGGAGCCATGTGTCCACTAAGGAAACCTCCGAGCTCGTTCAGGTACCTCTCGCGGGGTGAGAGGCCGCGGTTGGCGGAGACCTAGCACCCCACCACGACTACGTCGTTCCAGGAGACCGCCATGAACCTTTCACCGCTGCGAAGCAGCGTTGGTGCAGCTGTCCGCAGTGGTCCCCAGGCTATTATCGCCAAGGAGCCGTCCCGATCCCGGAACCATACGTATTGGTCGAGGATACGGTACCGCTGTGCGGTAACAGCCAGACCGACACCCAGCTCAATGAGCGTCTGCAGGAGCAGGTACTGCGACGACCGCGAGTGGTTCAGGTTGGCCTGGAGCACCATGAACGGCGTGAAACTTAGTCCGTGTCCATGGCCTCCTACTGGCCCCCATTCTTCCGGGTCGGCTGCGGGCCCGGTGCTCCGCAGGTCGGCAGGCCCTTCGCGGTAGCGGTCACGGAAACGGAATACGCGGAAGCAGCTATCGAATTGGCGCTCGCGGACGCCGAGGCGGTCGCGGCACTAGCGGTAGCCTGGCGATCCGCGCATTTCGCCTTTGGCAGGCAGCGCGCCTTGCTGCCCAGCCGGTGGTTGGAGGGGCGGCCGAGCCTGCCGCAAACCGGGCACTTGGGTGCAGGCGCAATGCACCCACCAGCACTGTGGCCCTCCGCGCCACACCTGAAACAGCTGCCGCGGCGGTACACCGCGCTAGAGCATCCGTTCCACGTGTGACCGAACGCAAGGCAACGAAAGCACTCGAGGCGCCAACATTCCAAGGTTACCACACGGGCCGAAGTCCTGCCGACGCGGATCCGCCTGCAATCGACGGCGTTTCTCTCTGCCGCGAGGGGACACTGTGCACATACAGAGCCCAGCCACGAAGCGGAAGACCGGAAAACTCCGGTTCTTATTTCCGCCTTGGTGCAGTCACCGACCCTTGCCAGTGCAGCGGCCACCTCGCGGGCTGTGACAGAGTCGACGAGCCCTGTCATCCTCAGCTCCACTTTTTTGGTGGGAACCGTAACCCGCACGCCAGATCCATCCAAGGCTTCGCTCATACGCTCGGCTAGAGCGGCGTCTCGCTGTGGGCCCTCGGGTCCACCGATCTCCAGCTGGAGACCGCCGGAAGCGGCACTACGTTTGCGCAAGTCCTCGATCCCGAGGTCGGCGAGATTTACCTTTCCTCTTGCGGCGGAGGTGGCCTCTGCGTAAGAGAGAATGGAGCCCTGTGGTACCCAAACCGCAACGGCGGCCCGCGACGTCGGCCGCTTAAGGATGGGGCCCTGCTTGTCGCCGCTCTTCTCCTTGCCGTGGCCGTGCATCGCTCCGGTCTTCGCGGCGGTCGCGGGATGCGCGCGAGCGGAGCTCGTCCCCGAGGCGCGGCGCCCCGTCCTACCGCCGGCTCTGTGCGGCGCACTCGTGAGCACTCCCGCGGGCTGTTGCGGGGCAGCGGCCGCCTGCCGCGACGCTCGCCTCTCGCGCCAACCGATGACTGGACACCAGCTGACATCTGCGTCGTTCCCGGCTACGACCGAGGGCGCGACCGGCGCCTTCGCCGGGGCGTCAACGGGCCCGCCACTGGAAGCGCCCGCGACAGTTTCCGCCGAGGCACCAGTCCAGGCCGCGCATGCAGGCCGTCGGTGGAGCTCGCTTGCTCTGGCGCTCGGGCAGGCGCATCCCGACCGGCCGCCACGGGGAGCGTACGCACGAGCTCCACGAACTTTGCGTCGATTCGGAGACTGAGTGACGCGAGTGCAGCATCCATACCGAATTCGGGCGTCGGTGCCGCTGCCGCGGCGCCCGCGGGCGCACGCACATTTCGAGCGGGCGTGGGGTAGACGATTACCCGCCTCCGCTTCCGAGCAGCTCTGCGCGCAAGGAGGCTATCAGCGCCTGCAGGGAGGCATCGTTCTCCCGCAAGTCGGCTATCACCGCCTGCTGAGAGACGTCGTTCTCCCGCTGACCTGCGATCTCCGCCATCTGCACGCCGAACCTCTCCGCCATCGCCTCCTGGGCATGGCCGGCTGTTACTTGGAGACTCACCTCCAAGCCGGACGAGTCTACCACCCTGGCGCACATACGGAAGGTGCGAACGTATGGGCCGTGCAGGTTTTTACTCCTGTCTGCCATCGTTTCTATCCTCGCGCAGTTTTCGTATATAACGGCAGGCAGTTCCACAACAGACAGCGGACGGTGCGCACTGGCGAGCTCCTTCCGTCTGGGGAGAGTGGCTTCTGCGCGGCTTATGCTCGTGGGTTTCGGGACGAGTTCAATATCCTCCAAGCCTTCGAATGGATCACATTCCCCCACCACCGCCCTCCGGGGGCGCTTCGCCGTCTTTGCTGCGGACTCCCACGAAGACGACGTTTCGCCGTCGCCCGTGACGCTGACGGCACCAGCGAAGGAGTTGCGCTCCCCCTCGAGGTCCGCCAGCTGCGCCTTACGCAATGTGGTGCTACGAGTCACGCGCATCGTAGCACCTGCCATTCAACGAGGAATGCTACATTGGAACCACGTCGACACCACTAACTATAATCATACCTTCCCTCCTTGGTAAATTCTATGGCTTCCCCGGGATGATTGCTACTGGACGGGTTGCGAGACCCTGTTCCGCAGCTTGCATTGTGCCGTGTCCCTCGGCCCAGGTATCCCTCGCTGGGCAGGCGTGCGGCACCGCGTCAGGGAATGGGCACCGTGCCTCGCCTACCTGCGCCGTCGCAGCGTCCATTATTTCGTCGATGCGAGGAAAAAATGAAGAAAAAGCTTCTATTCAAATTCAATATTTATCGGCACCACGACACACTCCGCGACGCGAGTCCACGGCCACCTGCACCCACGCACCACACGCACAAAGTGGCACTATCATACGCGCCAGGAAACGAACTCTTCCGCCCAGAATAACTCTCAATCGTAGGAACGTCGTGCACACGTCCGTCCCGCTCGATATTCAGCGCGGCACTCCAGTCAAAACTGTCCTATCCTAACCCATCCAAACGTAATATAACCGATCGCAACATAGCTGAACCCAACGTGCCGAGACGACTATGGCTGGCCTCTCCAAAGCCAAGCAGAACATACTAGAGCACAGTAAGGCACAGAAGGCCACCAAATGACAGTGTATGGCACAAAAGTCAGAGACACCTTAACCAAGCGTAGTCCAACCTAACCTAACCAAACGTAACCGAATAAAGCCTATCGTGCCACGACCGATATTGCTGGTGTTCCACGAGTCGAGCAAAGCATAGCAGAGTAATGGAGAGCGCTGAAATCATCCGAATTGCAGTGTATAGCTCAAAAGTCATAGCTACCCTAACCAAGACTAACCAAAACTATCCTAAACAAACGTAATGTAACTCAACCTAGCGTGGTGAGGGCACAACTCCTGGCGTCCACACAGACAAGCGGAGTGCGATAGCACACGGAAAAGCGCAGTCGTCCATAGAATAGCAGTGCGTAGCACAAAATTCGAAGCTACCCTATTCTAACCAAACCAAACGTATCATAAGCAGACGTAACATAACCCAGGACGACGTGCGACTAAAGCCATTTCTAGCCTCACGAGAGCTACGGAGAGTATGCCAGAGCCTTGTAGGTTACTGGAATCTTCCGAATATCTGTGTACAGCAAAGAGGTAGGAGATATCCACACCTAACCTGACCTAACCTTGCTTATTCGAACGTAACCAACGATAACCTAACGAACGCAGCCCACAATTGCAGTCCTCCCCATCGCCAAACGGGGCACACTTGAGGTGAGTAGAAAGCAGTGATCCATAGAATGGCAGTGTGTAGCTCAGAAGTCAAAGATATATAACCAAACCCAAACGAACGTAACCTAACCAAACGTAACCAACCTCAACCAAACGCGCCTCGGCCACAGTTTCAAGCCTTTCCAGATCAAAGCAGGGAACATTAGATCGCAGTAGGGAGCAGAAATCCACCGAATATCAGTTTATAGCACAAAAGTCAAAGCTATACATTCCTAACCTAACCAAACGTAACATAACCAAACGCAACATATCTCAGACTAACGAGCGGAGGCAAATACTGCTGGCCTCCCTATATCCAAGCAGAGTATACTAGAGAAGAGCACAGAGCAGAAATCCACCGAATAGCGGCGGGTTGCAAAGAAGCCAAAGTTTCCCTGACCTAACATTTCCAAACGTAACATAACCAACCGATGTGTATCTCAACCAAAGGAACCGAGGAAACTGTTGCGGGCATCACTAGATACAAGAAAAACACACTAGAGCACAGTTGATGGCAGAAGACCGCCGAAGAATATTCTATACCAGAAAGTCGAAGGAACCCAAACATAACCCAAGCTAACGTAACACAACCAAACGAAGCCTAGCTCAGCCAAACCAGCCTAGAACACAATGACTGGAACCTCAGATTCGAGCAGAGGATAGTAGAGCGATGTAGAGCGTGGAAATCTCTCGAAAAGCGGAATACAGCACAAAAGTCGAAGATATCCTGACCAAACTTGGCCTGACCAAACCTAGCCGAACGTAACGTGACACAATGTAACGTGCAGAGGCCACTACTGCTGGCGACCACAGAGCCAAGCAGAAGACGTTAGTGGAGAGTAGATCGCAGGAATCCATATAGTCGCAGTGTATATCAGGAAATCCAAAGCTTACCGAGCCTAGCCCCAAAAACGGAACATAAACAAACATAGCCTGACTCAACCTAACCTGCCGAGACCGCCATTGCTGCCCTCCCCAGAGCCAAGCAGGCCATGCCAGTGCGCAGTGGAGAGCAGAAATCCACCGAACAGCAGTGTACAGAGCAAGAGTTAAAGCTACCCTTACCAAACGTAGCCTCACCCATCCTAACCGAACGTAGCCTGTCTCATTATAACGTGCCGAGGCCACACTTGCTGGCCTTGCGAGTGGCAAGCTGAAAATATTAGAGCTCTGTAGTGCGCAGGAATCCTCCTAATTGCAGACCATTGCACTAAAGTCAAAGCTAACCTCTCCTAACCTAACCCATCCTAACATAACCAAATGTAACGTAACTCAACCTATCGTGCTGCGACATCTATTGCTGGCATCCCCAGAGTCAAGCGGAACACGACAGTGGGGAGTAGGACGCAGGAAACCATATAACCGCTGTGTATATCAGAAAAGTCAAAGTTACCCGGACCTAACCCAAACCAACAGAACATAAACAAACATTGCATGCCTCAAACTAACGTGCCGTCACCACCATTGTTGCCCTCCCAAAATTGATGCAGGACATACTAGAGCACAGTAGGGCGCAGAAATCCACCGAATAGCGGTGAGCAGCACAAAAGTTGTAGCAATGCTTACCAAACGTAGCCTAACCCAACCTAACCGAGCGTAGCCTGAATAATCATAACTTGCCGGGACCACTATTGCTGGCCTTCTCACAGGCAAGCTGAAAATATTAAAGCACTGTAGGGAGCAGAAAACTACTTAAACGCAGACAATAGCATTAATGTCCTAGGTACCCTTTCCTAACCTAACCAAACGCAACATTACCAAACGTAACCTAGCAGAACCTGACTGCCGCGACCGCCAATGCTGGCCAACCTTGGGTGAAGTGGAACACATTAGTGGAAAGTTGAACGCAGATATCCATATAACCGAATTGTGTATTAGAAAAAGTCAAAGCTACCCAAGCCTAACCCAAACCAACGGTACTTAGCCCAACACAGCTTAACACAAGCTAACGTGCTGAGAATGCTATAGTTGCCCTCCAAAGAGCCAAGCAGCCCATGCAAGAGAGCAGTAGACAGCAGAAATCCACCCAATAGCAGTGTACAGCAAAAAAGTTGAAGCTATCCTGACCAAACTTATCCTAACCCTACCAAACGGAACGTAACCTGACTCAACGTAAAGTGCCGAGACCACTATTGCTGGCCTTCCCAGAGAGAAGCAGAAAACATTAAAGCACTGTAGGGAGCAGGAATCCTCCTAATAGCAGACTGTTGCACTAAAGTCATAACCATCCTCTCGTAACCTAACCAAACGTAACATAACCAAACGTACCCTAACAAAACCAAACGTGCCGAGAACGCTATTATTGCCCTCCCCAGAACCAAGCAGGACTTACTATAGCGCAGTAGATCGCATAAATCTAAAGAATGGCAGTGTACTGCAAAAGAGTTGAAGGTATCCTGACCAAACATAGCCTGTCCGAACCTAATCGAACGTAATCTGGCACATCATATCGAGACGGGACCACTATTTCTGGCCTTGCCAGAGCCAAACTGAAAATGGTAGAGCACTGTAGGGCACAGGAATACACCTAATAGCAGAATACAGCACTAAAGGCCAAACAATCCCTTCCTAACCTAACCAAACGCGACATAAGCAAAGGTAAACTAACTCGACCTAAAGTGCCGCGACAGCCATAGCTAGCCAACACAGAGACAAGTGGAACACATTAGTGGAAAGTAGTATGCAGTAATCCAGATAATCGCTGGTCATAGCAGAAAAGTCAAAGCTACCCATACCATACCCACTCAAACATAGCCAAACCAGGCGTGACCTAACACAAACTAACGTGCCGCGGAATCTGTTTCTGGCTTCCACAGAGCAAACCGGAGCTTATAAGGTCACAGTAGAGCGCAGAGGTACACCGAATGTCATTGTGAAGCGCAAAAGTCAAAGCAATCCGACACTAACCAAACCAAACGTAACATAACCGAACGTTACCCATATGAATCTAACGTGGCGAGACCACTATTGCTGTCCTCCCCAGGGCCATGCAGAACATACTAGAGTACAGTAGAGCGCAGAATTCCACCGAACAGATGTGTATAAAACAAAAGTCAGGACCCTCCCAATCAAACGTAGCCGAACATAACCTTGCCGAATGTAACCCAACTATACCTGTTGTGCTACGACCGCTACTATTGGCCTCCCCAGATCCGAGCAGAGCATAGTAGAGCAATCCAGAGCGCAGAAGTCTTCCGAATTGCAGCGTACAGCACAATGGTCAAAGTCACCCTACCCTAACTTAACCAAACTTAAATCAACCAAACGTAACATAACTCAACCTAACGTGCCTACACCACTATTTATGACCTCCTCAGAGCCAATCAGAATTTTCTAGAGTACGGTAGGGCACATAAATCCAACGCATTTAAGTGTAAAGCAGAAAAGTAAAAGATATCCTAACGTAGCCAAGCCAAACGTAACGACTCCCAGACTAAAGTGCCAGCCCACCAATGCCGGCCTCCCCATCACCAAGCAGGGCACAATAGACGAGAGTACAGCGGAGATGTCCATAGAACGGCAATTTATAGCAGGTATGCCAAATGTATCCCAACCTAACCTAAACAAACCTAACCTAACAGAAAGTAACCTTGCGCAACGTAACACGACGCCGCCATTGTTTCTGGAATTCCCAGAGCAAAGCATGGAATATTGGATCACAGTAGAGCGCGGGAACCCACCGAATAGCAGTCTACAGCACAACAGTCAAGGCTACCCTATCCTACCCAAACAAAGCAAAACACATCCAAACGTAGTATAACTCAACCTTACGTGCCTAGACTACGACTGCCGACCTCTCCAGGCCAAAGCAGAATGTACTAGAGAACAGGAGGGCGCAGAAGTTCGCCGAAACGAAGTGCAGAGCCCAATAGTCAAAGATACCCTAACATAACCCGACATAGCCTAACCTACCCAAACGAAGCCTAACTCAACCTAACGTGCCCAGATGACTATTACTGACATCCACTACACCATGCAGAGCGTACTAAAGCATAGTAAAGCGCAGAAATCCACCGAGTGGCAGTGTATAGCACGAAAGTCAAAGACATCATAACCAAGTCTCAAACAACCTGGCTTAACACAAGGTAGCGTAACTCAACCTATCGTGCCCGGGCCGTTATTGCCGGCATCCCCAGCTCCAAGCAGAGCATATTATAGCAAAGTAGAGCGCAGGAATCCGCGGCGTTGCAGTGTAAGGCACTAAAGTCGAAGATATACAGTCATAACACAAACAAACCTAACATAATCGTACGTAACATAACTGTACATAACACGCGGCTACCACAGTTTCTGGCCACCCGAGAGCAAATCATAGCATGCTTGGCCACAGTAGAGCACAGAAATCCACCGAACAGCAGTGTATAGCACAGAAATCGAAGTTGCCCCATCCTAACGTAACCAAACGTTGCATCACCGAACGTAATCAAACTCAACCTTACCGCCGCCCACCGCTGTTCCTGACATCGCCACAGGCAAGCAGAATGTACTAGAGCACAGTAGATCGCAGAAATCCATTGAAAAGCAGTGCATAGATCAAAAGTCAAAGCCATCATAACTAAATCTAACCCAACCTAGCCTAACAAAACGCATCATAACTGAACCTATAGTGTCACGACCACTATTGCTGGCCACCTCAGGAACGAGCAGCGAACAGTAGAGCAATGTAGTGTGCAGAAATCCACCGAATAGCAGTGGATGGCACAAAAGTCAAAGTTATCCCATCCTAACCTAGCCGAACGTAACTTAACAGGACACAACCGAATCAAACGTGAGGCGACTTGACCACTATTGCTGGCCTCCCCATCGCCAAGCAGAGCATATTAAAAGAGGGTAGAGCGCAGGATTCCAAAGAATGACAATGTATTTCAGAAGAGCAAAAGCTATCCTTACCAATGCCAGGCTAACCTATCCTAGCCAAACGTAATGTAACTAAGCCTACCGTGCCGAGACGACTATAGCTTGCCTCCGCAGAGCAAGGCAGGATATGCTAGAGCACAGTAGAGCGTAGAAATCGACCGCATTTCAGATAATAGCACAAAAGTCGAAGATATCCTGACCAAACCTATACTAACCTAACCCAACCAAACGAAACGTATTCCCATCTAACGCGCCGCGGCCAGTGTTGCTGGCATCCACAGAGCAAAGCAGAGCATATTAGATCACAGTAGTTACCAGAAATCCACCGAAGAGCAGCTTACAACGCAAAAGTCAGATCTATCCCGTCCTAACCTAACCAAGCTTGACATAACCAAACGCAACGTAGCTAAACCTATCGTGCCGAGACCACTATTGCTGGCCTACGCAGAGTCGAGCAGAATAAACTAGAGAACTGTAGGGCGCAGAAATCCACCTGATAACAGACTAAGGCACGAAAGTCAAAGCTATCCTCTCCTAATCTAACCAATCATATCATAACCAAGCGTAACCTAACGCAGCCTAACGCCCCGAGATTGTAAATGCTGTCCTCCCCAGAGCCAAGCAGAACACGTTAATGGAGAATAAAGACTGGGGTTCATAGAATCGCAGTGTACGTCAGAAACGTCAACGCCATTTATACCTTACCCAAACGAACGGCGCATGACCAAACAGAGCCTAACACATCCTAACTTGCAGAAACCGCAATTGCTGGGCCTCACAGCCAGGGAGGACTTACTATGGCACAGCAGATTGCAGAGTTCCACCAAATAGCATTGTACAGAGCAATAGTTATAGCTGCCATAGCAAAACTTAGCCTTACACAGCCTAACCAGGAGTAATCCGTCTCAACGTAGCGTGCCGAGGCCGCTATTGCTGTTCTTCCCAGAGCCAAGCTGGAAATATAAGAGCGCCGTAGGGCGTAGAAGTCCACCTACTAGCAGACTATAGCACTAAAGTCAAAGCTATCCTCTCCTAACCTACTGAAACGTAACATAATCAAACGTAACCTAACACAACATGACATGCCGCAACGACCATTGCAGGCATCCCCAGGGTCAAGCAGAATAAATTAGTGGAGAGTAGAACGCAGGAATCCATAGAAATGCAGTGTATATCAGAAAGGCGAATCTACCTATGCCTAACCCAAGCTAGCAGAAAATAACCAAACATAGACCATGTCAAACTTACGCGCCGAGAACGCTATTGCTGCCCTCCCCAGAGCCAAGCAGGATATACTAGAGGGCAGTTGATTGCAGAGGTCCGCCGAGAGGCAGTGTACAGCATAATAGTTAATGCTACCCTAAGAATACTTAGCCTAACCCAACCTAACCGGACGTAACCTGATTCAACATGACGTGCCGAGACCACTATTGCTGTACTCCCCAGAGCCATGGTGAATACATTGGAGCCCTGTAGGGCGCAGAGATCCACCTAATAGCAGACTATATCTCTCAAGTCAAAGCTTTCCTCTCTTAACGTAACCAATCGTATCATAACCAAACGTAACCTAACTCAACCTAACGTGTCGCGGCCACAATTACTGGCCTTCCCTGAGTCAAGCAGTGCACACTAGCGGAGAGTGGAGAGCAGAAATCCATTGAACAGCAGTGTATATCAGAGAAGTCAAATCTATACAAGCCTAACCAAAACAAAACGAAAATAACCAAACGGAGCCCAACTCAACCTAACATGTTGAAACCGACACTGCTGTCTCCCCGCCACCGGGCCCAGCACGGCATACTAGAGAACAGTGGAGCGCCGAAGTCCACCGAATTGCTGTGTACAGCAGAAAAGTTAAAGCTACACTAACCAAATGTCGCCGATCCCAACCTAACCAAACGTAAGCTGACACAACATAACGTACCGGGAACAAAATTTCTGGCATTCCCAGACCAAAGCTGAAAATACTAGAGCACCGTAGGGTGCAGAAAACCGCCGCATAGCGGTGGGTAGCACAAAAGTCAAAGCTACCCTATCTTAACATAGCCAAACGCAACATAGTCAAACATCACCTAACAGAGCGTAACGCGCCGCGGACACTATTCCTGGCTTCCTCAGCGCAAGGCAGAGAAGATTAGATTCCAGCAGATTGCAGGATTCCGCTGATAGCAGTGTATAACGCAAAAGTCTAGATATCCTTGCCTAACCTATCCAAATGGAACATAATCAAGCGTAACCTGGCTCAGCATTACGTGCTTAGACCACCATTACTGACATCCCCAGAGCAAACCAGAGCGTATTAGAGCACAGTATAGCGCAGAGGACCACCGAATAGCAGTGCATGGCACAGAAGTTAAAGCCATAGCTTCCGAACCGAACAGATCGTAACATAACCAAACGTAACATAACAATGAATGATGTCCCGCGACCACTATTGCTGGCATCCCAAGAGTCGAGCAGAATATAGTAGATCAATGTAGAGCGCAGATACCCACAGGAGAGTAGTGTACAGCACAGAAGTCTAGGCTACCCTATCCTAACCTATCCAAACGTAGCATAACCGAGCCCCAGCTAACGAAGCCCAACGTGTCGAGAGCGCTGCAGCTGGGCTACCCGTGGCATGGCAGAATACTCTGGAGCACGGTCGAGTGCAGAAATCCTCCGAATAGCATTGTGCGGCACAAACATAAAGGCCATTCTCACCAAACATGGCCTACTCTCTCCAAACTAAACGTAACCCAACACAAAAAAGGTTCCACGCCCACTATTGCTTGCCTCCCCGCAGACAAGCAGCGGGTAGTAGAGCAACGCGGAACGCAGGTATCGGACGAAAAGCAGTGTATACCACAAAAGTCGAAGCTATGTGTACTGAGCATAACCTAACCTGGTCAAGCCAAACCTAAACTGACTCAACCTATGGCGCCGAGGCCACAATTGCTGGCATCCCCAGGGCCCAGCAGAACATATTAAAGGACAGTAGATCGGCGAAACCAACCGTACAGCAGTGTGCAGCACAAAAATCAAAGGTACCCTCTCCTAACCTGATCAAACGTGACGTGACCAAACGTAGCCTAACTCATCCTAACGTGCCAAGACAACCAGAGTTGCCCTCCACAGAGTCAAGGAGAGCATATTAGAGGAGAGTAGAGTGCAGAAATCCATAGAATCAAAGCGTATACCAGAAAAGCCTAAGCTACCCAAACTTAATGCAAACCATCAGAACCTGGCCAGACATAGCATAACTCGACTTAAAGTGCCGCGGGTACTATTGCTGTACACCACAGGGCCAAGCGGAATATAGTGGAGCACAGTAGTGCGCAGGAATCCACCGAATAGCAGTGTACACCACGTAAGACGAAGCTATCCTATCCTGACCTAGCCAAACGTAACGTAACCAAACGTAGCCTAAGTTATCCTACGTGCCGAGACCACCAGTGCTGCCCTCAGCTGAGACAAGAATGGCACGTTAGAGGAGCGTAGAGCACAGGAATCCACCGAAAACCAGTGTATAACGAAAGAGTCATAGCTGTCCTGTATTATCCTAGCCAACCGCAAAGTAGCGAAACGTACCCTGACAGAACCTAACGTGCCACGACCACAAATGCCGGCTTCCCCAGAGCCAAGCCCTTCTTAATAGAGGCGAGACGAGAGCAGATATCCATAGAATAGCAGTGTATAACAGAAAAGTCAAAGTTACACTACCCTAACCCAAACTAACCTATAGTTTCCGAACGTATCATAACTCAACATAAAGTGCCGGGACAACTATTTCTGGCGTCCACGGTCACGTGCAAAACATGCTAGAGGAGAGTGGAGCATAGAAATCCATATACTAGCAGTGTACAGTTGAAAAGTCAAAGCTTTCCTAACCTAACCCAAACTAACCAAACCTAGCCAAGCGTAGCCGAGCTCAAATAAACGTGCCCCGACCACTATTACTGGCCTTCCAAAAGCCCAGCCGAACATATTAGAGAGGGGCTGGGCTTAGAATCCTATAGACTAGCAGTGTATAGCGGAAATGCCGATGTTATCCACGCCCACCCAAACTAACCAAACCTAACCGAACGCAAGCGAATTCGACATAACGCGCCGAAATCACTGATGCTGCCCTCCCCTGGGCGAAGCAGAATATGCTAGAGCAATGTAGAGCGCAGACATCTACAGAATAGCAGCGAATAGCGCAAAAGCCAATGCCATCCTTAGCAAGCATGTGCTAACCTATTGTAACCGAACGTAACATAAGTAAACTCACGTAACATGACCACTATTTCTGGCTTCCCCGGGGCAGAGCAGAATATACTAGTACAATGTGGATCGTAGAAATCAACCGAATAGCTGTGTATAGAACGAAAGTCAAAGCTATACCAACCACACCGATCCTGACATAACCTAACCGAACGTAAAATATCCCAACGTAATGTGCTGCGACATCTATTGCTGGAGTCCCCAGGGACAGACAGAATATGAAAGAACAGAGTAGAGCGCAGAAGTCAATGTGATTGCAGTGTGGGGGACAATAGTCAAAACTCACCTAACCTAAACCACACTAACATAAACGATATCTAACTATCCAAACGGTATCTAACGCAACCTAACGTGCAGCGACCATAGCAGAACATATTAGGCGAGAGCAGATCGCAGAAAGCATTAGGATTGTAGGGTAAAGTGCAAAAGACGCAGGAAACCTAACCAAACCCAACGCAGCTTAGCCCAACCCATGGTAACGTACCTCCACCGATCTTGCCGAGACCACTATTGCTGGCCTCCCCAGAGCCAAGCAGATCATACTAGAGCACAGTAGATTGCAGAAATCCACCGGATAGCAGTATATAGCATAAAAGTCAAAGCTAACCCAACCAAGACTAACCAAGCCAAACGTAACCAAACGTAAAGTATCAGAATCTTAGGAGCCGCGACCACCATTGCCGGCGTCCCCAGAGAAAAGCAGATTTAGATAGAGCACAGTTGAGCGCAGAAATCCATATAATGGCAGTGTGTAACACACAAATCAAAGCGACCCAAACCTAACCCAATCACGCGTAACCTAACCTAGCTTATGGTAGCTCAAGGTAACGTGCCTGGACCGCGATATATGGCATCCCATGATCCAGGCAGAACTTATTAGCCGACGGTACAGCGCAGATATACACCGTCTAAGAGTGAATAGCACGAAAGTCGAAGCTATGCCAACCAAACATAGCCCAACCTATCCTAGCAAACGTAACGTATCAATACGTATCGTGCCACGAGCAATTTGCTATCGCACCCAGGGCCGAGTTCGGTACAGTAGAGAAACGTAGAGCGCAGAAAGCCATGGAAGAGCAGCGTATAGTACGTAAGTCAAAGCTCTCCTGTCCTAAGCTAACCAACCGTAGCATTGCCGAACGTAACGTAACTCAACGCCGCGGCCACTATTGCTTGCCTCCGGAGGGTCGAGCAGAAAATAATAGAGGAAACAAGAGCGCAGCAATCCATAGAATAGCAGTTAATAGCAGAGAAGTCAAACATATCCAAACATAATCCAAACTAACCTAACTTAGCCAAACGTAACCTTACAAAGCCGAACGTGCCGCGACGACAATTACTGGCCTCCCAGAGCCGAGCGGAGGCTAGTAGAGCAATGTACAGCGCATAGATCCACCGAAGAGTAGTGCGTTGCACAAAAGTCAAAGCTACACCGACCAAACATAACCTAACATAACCAAACGAAACGAAAACTTACTCAGCCCAAATTGCCGAGACCACTATTGCTGACATCCTAGAGCCAAGCATAATATACTAGAGCACAGGAGGGTGCAGAAATCGGCCCCACTGCTTTGTATAGCAAGAAAGGCAAAGATAACCTAACCTAACCTGACCCAACCGGTCTAAAGCAAACGTAGCATAACTGAACATTACGTGGTTGCGCTACCATTTCTAGCCTCCCCAGAGCCAAGCAGAACATACTATAGGAGAGTAGTGTGAAGGAGTCCATAAAACCTCTGTGTATGGCAGAAAAGCCAAAGCTATCTAAACCTAACACACACAGACGTAACAAGGCCGAACGTGACCAAACTAAAACTAAGGTGCCTCGGCCACCACTTCTGGCATGCCCAGAGCGAAGCAGGGCATAATAGAGCACAGTAGATCGCGGAAATACACCGAAAGTCAATGTATAGCACAAGAGTGAAGGCTATCCCGTCCTAACCTTAACTAAGGTAGCGCAACCGTACGCAACTTATGACATCCTAAGGTGCTGGGACCTCTATTGCTGCCATGCACAGAGCCAAGCAGGATAAACTAGAGCTGAGCAGAACGCAAGAGTCCACCGGACAGTAGTGCATAGCGCAAAGGTCAAAGCTATTCTACCCAAACCTAACCAATCGTAGCATACCCGAACGTAACATAAACAAGCATATCATGCCGCGGCCACTACAGCTGGCATCCCTGTCCTATGTTAGGACTGGATGGCTTCGACTTCTTTGACACACACTGCTATTAGCAGCTTTGCTGCGCTCTACTGTGCGCTAGGATGTTCTGCTTGAATCCGAGGAAGCCAGCAGTTGTGGTCTCGGCACCTTATGATGAGATAGGCTGCGTTAGGTTTGGATGCGTTAGGTCAGTTGATGTCTGGATACCCTCGACTTTTGTGCTATACGCTGCAATGCCACACTTGTGGTCTCGGCACCTTATGATGAGATAGGCTGCGTTAGGTTAGGATGCGTTAGGTCAGTTGATGTCTGGATACCCTCGACTTTTGTGCTATACGCTGCAATGCCACCGACTTGTGCGCTCTACTGTGCTCTAATATTTTCTGTTTGGCTCTGGCGAGTCCAGGAATGGTGGTCTCGGCGCGCTAGGTAGAGGGCGGTTGCGTTTGGCTTTGCTTGGTTGTGATACGTTCGTCTATGATAGCATTGGCTTTCCCGCTGGACACCTTTATTCGGCGTATTTCTGCGCTCCACAGCGCTGTGTTATATTCTGCTTGGCCCTGGGAGGCCTGCAGTAGCGGTCCCGGCACGTTAGACTGAGTTGTGCTACGTCTGGTTACGTTACGTTTGGGTAGTTTAGGAAAGTGCAGCTACGAGTTTTGTGTTGCGCACTGCTGTTCTGTGGATTTCTGCGCTCTACTGTGCTGCAATATTTTCCACTTGGCACTGGGGTGCCCAGCAATAGTTGCCTCGGCACGTTAGGTTGAGATAGATTCCGTTCGGTTAGGTTAGGTTATGCTATGTTCGGTCACAATAGCTTTGACTCTCGCACTGTTCACTGCTTTTCGGCGTATTTCTGCGCTCCACTGTGCTCTATTACATTCTGCTTGATCCTGGCGAGGCCAGCAATACTGATCGCGGCACGTTATGTCGTGTTAGGCTACGTTCGGTTAGGTAATGCTTGTATGCGTCATGTTTGGATATCCTCAACTATTCTGATACACGCAGCGATTCTATGGATTCATGAGCCCTACACTCCTCTACTACGTTCTGTCCGTCTGCCTACATCCCAGCAATAGTGGTTGCGGGACTTTATGTTTAGTTAGGCTACGTTCGTTTAGGTTACGTTAGGATGGGTTAGGTGTGGATAGAACTGACGTTTTTGCTACCAGCAGCTTTCGATACATTCCTGCGATCTACTGTGCTCTAGAATGCTCTGCTTGGATCTGGGGAGGCCAGCATCAGTGGTCTCGGCACGTTATGCTTCGTTGTGCTATGTTTCCATAGGATGCGTTGGTATGGGTTATATTCAGATAGCTTTGACTCTACCGCTATGCAGTTCGACTCTACGGATTTTTGTGTTCTGTTCTCCTACAGCACGTTCTGCTCTACTCCACTGAGACCAGCAATGGTGATCGCGGCACCTTAGTTTTAAGGTAGGCTACGCCAGGTTACGTTACGTTTGCTTAGGTAAGTATTGTACAGCTGCGACTTTCGTGCTATACACTTCCCTCCGTTGGATTTCTGCGCTCTACTGTCCTCTAATGCTTTCTGCTTGGCGCTGGTAAGTACTGCAATAGTGGCCACTGCACGTTAGGCTGAGATACTAGGCTAGTGCTAGTTTGGCTGGGATAGCTTCGACTTTCGTGATACATACTGCTTTTCGGTGGTTTTCTGAGCTCCACTGTGCTCTAGTATATTCTGCTTGGCCCTGGGTTGGCCAGCAATAGTGGTTGCCGCACGCTATGCTAAATTTTGCTACGTTTGGTTAGGTTATGTTGGTGTGGGTTATGTTCGGGTAGCTTCGCCTTTCTGCTATACACTGCGATTGTATGGATTTCTGCGCTCTAATCTTCTCTAATATGTTCCGCTCGGATCTGTGGGGGCCAGCAATAGTTGTCTCGGCACGTTAGGTAGAGTTCCGTTACGTTTGGTTAGGTTAGGTTTTGTCAATTTCGGTTAGGATGGCATGGTCTTTCGTGCTGTACACTGCTATTTGGTGGGTTTCTGCTATCTACATTGCGCTAGTGTGCCCTGCACGCACCTGGGAGGCCAGCAGTAGTTGCCTCGGCACGTAAGGTTTAGTTACGTTACGTGTGATTTCGTTACGTTTTGATAGTTTGGGATGGGATAGATTCGAGCTTTGTGCTATGCACTGGCATCCTGCCGATTTCTGCGCTCTACTGTGCTGTAATATTCACTAATTCTCTCTGGCGAGCTCAGCAATAGTTGTCTCGGCGCGTTGGGTGGAGTTATTTTAAGTTTGGCTGTGTTACGTTTGGTTTGGTTAGAATGCGGTAGCTCCGACTAAAGCCCTATACACTGCGATTCTATTTATATCCGCGCTCTACTCTTCTCTAGTATGCTCCGCTTGGTTATGGGGAGTTCAGCAGTAGTCTCATAGGCACGTTAGGTTGTGTTATGTCCGTTTGGTTATGTTACGCTTTGTCAGGTTAGGTTAGGATATCTTTGACCTTCGTGCTCTACACTGCGATTCCCTGGGTTTCTGCGCTCCACTCTCCTGTAATATATTCAGCTTAGTTGTGGTGAGGCCAGCATTAGTGCTTTGTGTTTGGTTACGAATGTAATGCTACGATTTGTTATTTTAGGATAGTGAAGCTATGGCATTCGTGCTGTACACTGATATTCGGACGATTTCTCTAATTTAATGTGCTCTAATATACCCTGCGTTGCTCTGGGGTGGCCAGAATTAGTGGCCGCGCCACGTTAGGTTCTCTTAGGTTACGTTTTGTTGGATTATGTTAGCATGGGTTACGTTTGTATAGCTTTGACCTTTCTGCTATACACTGCCATTCTATTGACTTCTGCGCTCCATTCTCCTCCAATACGTTCTGCTTGGCGATGTGGAGGTCAGCAAAATTGGCGTCGGCACGTTAGGTTTTGTTTAGGTATGCCACACTTGGTTAGGTTCGAGAGGATAAATTTGACTTTTTTCTGTATACAGGAATACGGTGGACTACTGCGCTATAATGTGCTCCTCTACGCTCTGCCTGGCTCTGGGGAGCCCAGAATTAGTGGTCTCTGCACGGTCTGTTGAGCTAGGTTACTTTCGGTTGGGTTATGTTCGTTTAGGTTTGGTTCGGATATCTTTGACCTTCTTGGCATATAATATTATAAGGTGTATTTCTGCATTCCACTGTGCCCGGCTGTACTCCGCCAAATCTGGGGAGGCCAGCTGTAGAGGTCGCTGCACATTGGGTTGTGTTATGTTACGTGCGGTTCCGTCACGTTTCGTTTGGTTAGGAGGGGCTAGCTGTAACTCTTGCGCTATACACAGCTGTACGGCGGATTGCTGCTCTCTACTGCGCTCTGCTGTATGTGTTCAGCTTGGATCTGGGAGGGCCAGCAACTGTGGCATCAGCACGATACGGTGAGTTGGGCTACGTTTTGTTAGGTTAGGGTAGTTCTGTTTAGGATAGGGTATCCCAGCCCTTTGTGCTTTACGCAGCAGTGCGTCTGCTATCTGCTGTCTACTGTGCTATAGTCTGTTCTGCTTGGCCTGGGAATGTCAGCAGTAGTGGTCTAGGCAAGTTAGGTTTAGTCACGTTATGTTCGGTATTGTTGCGTGTGGATAGGTTAGGCTAGGACGGTTTTGACATTTGTGACATATACACTGCTGTTCGGCGGATTTGTGCGCCCTACTGTGATCAACCATGGCCTGCTTTGCTCTGGGGATTCCATAAACTGCGGCTGCGCCGAGTTCGGTCGCGTTATCTTACGTTACGTTATGTTAGGCTAGGTAAGGCTTGGTCAGGATGTCTTTGACTTTTGTGCTATTCAATTCAATGCGGTCGATCTCTACGACCTACTGTTCTCTAGTATATTCTGCTTTGCACTTTAGAGGGCAGCAATACTGGTCGCGGCTCGTTAGGTTGAGTCAGATTACGTTTGGTCCGGTTAGGTTATTTTGGGTTATGCTAGGACTGCATAGACTTATGTGCTGAACACCGCTATCGTATTGACTCCTGTGCCCTAAGGTGCTCTCCTATCATCTGCTTGTCTCTGGGAACGCCAGCAATAGTGGCCACAGCATGTTACGTTGAGTTATGTTGCGGTTGGTTTGGTTCGGTTCGGTTAGGTTTGGTCAGGTTATCCTTGACTTTTGTGCTACACACTGCTCATCCGTGGATTTCTACTCTCTCCGTTGCTCTACCAATACCTGCTCGAGTCTGGGGTGTTGAGTGATAGTTGTCTCGTCACGTTAGGTTGAGTTAGGCTACGTTTGGTTAGGTTACGTTCGGTTAGGTTATGTTTGTCTGTGTTAGGTCAGGATAGCTTTGACTTTTGTGGTATACACTGTTATTCGCTGGACTTCTGCATGCCACTCTGCTCTACTCTATTCTGCTTGGCCCTGGGGCGTCCTGCAGTAGCAGTCACGGTTCGTATTTTTGAGTTAGGCTACGTTTGGTTAGGTTACGTTAGCTACGGTTAGGCATGGATGGCATCGACTGTACTGCTCTTCACTTCGGCTCTATGTATTTCTGCACTCTACTGTGCTCCAATATGCTCTGGCTGGCTCTGGGCACGCCAGCAATAGTGGCCCAGACGCGTTAGGTAGAGTTAGGATACGTTTGGTTAGGTTCTGTGTGTTTGGTGTAGGTTTGGATAGCTTTGACTTTCTTGGCAAGGACAGTTTTTAGGGGGGTTTCTGCGCTCTGCTGTGCTCTAGCATCATCTGCTTAGCACTGGGGAGGCCAGAAATAGTGTTCGCGGCACATTAGGTTCAGTTAGTCTACGTTTGGTTAGGATTGGTCATGCTAGGTCAGTTTAGTGTATGTCCGACTTTTGTGCTTTACAGAGCAATTACCTGCCTTTCAGCGCTCAACTGTGCTCTCGTATACTCTGCTTGGCTCTGTGGAGTCCAGCGATAGTGGTCTCGGTACGTTAGGTTAAGTCAGGTTGCGTTTGCTTATGTTTGGATGGGTTAGGGTATGGTAGCTTTGACTTTTGTGCTGTACAATGCTATTCGGCGGATTTCTGCTCTCTATGTTGCTCCCCTACACCCTGCTCGATTTTCAGGATGAGGGAAATAGTGCTCGTGATGCGCTGGGTTGGGTTATGTTACGTTTGGTTGTGTTAGGCCAGGGTATGTTTTGTAAGGGTAGCTCGGCTTTCGTGCTATACGCAGTTACTCGGTGGGCTCCAGCCCTCCACTCTACTCTACTCTAATCTGCTAGACCCTGGGGAGGGCAGCAATAGTGGTTGCGGCAAGTTTCGTTGAGTTTGGCTTCGTTAGGTTAGGTTACGTTAGTTTGGGTTAGGTTTGGATATCTTTGTCTTTTCTACTGCACATTGCGGTTCTATGGATTTCTGCGCAATGTTCTCCTCTACTATGTTCTCCTTGGCTCTGGGGAGAGTAACAATATGGCGGCACCTTAGGTTGAATTTTAATACGATTGGTAGAGTTACGATTTGTTAGGTTACGACTGGTAACGTTTGACTTTTGCGCTATACACATCAATTCGGTGGTTTTCTGCGACCTACTGTGCTCTAGTGTGTTCCGCTTTGCTCCGCAGTGGTCAGCAATAGTGGCGTACGCACGATAAAGTGTGTTATGTTCGTTCCGCTATGTTTCGCTTTGTCTACTTAGGATAGCATAGCAGTGACTCTTTTGCTATACACTTCTTTGCTGAGGATTCCTGCGATCTACATTGCTGTGATATACTCTGCTCGGTTCTCGGGAGGACGGCAATAGCGTTCACGTCACGTCCGTTTGGGTTGGTCTACGTTTGGTTAGGTTACGTTCGGATAGGTTAGGAGAGTATATCTTTGACTCTTGTGCTATACACTGCTATTTTGGCGGTTTTATGCGCTCTAAACTCTAGTATACCCTGTTCGATACCGCGGGGGCCAGTAATAGTTGTCTCGGCACGTCGGACTTAGTTGGGCTGCGTTTGGTTAGGGTATGTTAGTTCGGGTTGTGTTAGGATGGGTTCTACTTTCGTGGTACAAGCTGATTTTCGGCAGATTTCTGCGCTTCACAATGCTCTAGTATGCCCTGCTTGGCTCTGTGGAAGCCAGCATTAGTGGTCTCGGCACGCTAGATTGAGATACATAGCGTCTGGTTATGTTACGTTTGGCAATGTTTGGAAAGGATAGCTTTGACTTTTATGCTATGCACCGCTATTCGTTGGATTTCTGTGCTCTGCTGTACTCCAGTATATTCTGCTTGGCTCTGGCGAGGCCAGCAGTATTGCTCTCGGCAGGTAAGATTACCTGCCTTTCAGCGCTCAACTGTGCTCTCGTATACTCTGCTTGGCTCTGTGGAGTCCAGCGATAGTGGTCTCGGTACGTTAGGTTAAGTCAGGTTGCGTTTGCTTATGTTTGGATGGGTTAGGGTATGGTAGCTTTGACTTTTGTGCTGTACAATGCTATTCGGCGGATTTCTGCTCTCTATGTTGCTCCCCTACACCCTGCTCGATTTTCAGGATGAGGGAAATAGTGCTCGTGATGCGCTGGGTTGGGTTATGTTACGTTTGGTTGTGTTAGGCCAGGGTATGTTTTGTAAGGGTAGCTCGGCTTTCGTGCTATACGCAGTTACTCGGTGGGCTCCAGCCCTCCACTCTACTCTACCCTAATCTGCTATACCCTGGGGAGGGCAGCAATAGTGGTTGCGGCAAGTTTCGTTGAGTTTGGCTTCGTTAGGTTAGGTTACGTTAGTTTGGGTTAGGTTTGGATATCTTTGTCTTTTCTACTGCACATTGCGGTTCTATGGATTTCTGCGCAATGTTCTCCTCTACTATGTTCTCCTTGGCTCTGGGGAGAGTAACAATATGGCGGCACCTTAGGTTGAATTTTAATACGATTGGTAGAGTTACGATTTGTTAGGTTACGACTGGTAACGTTTGACTTTTGCGCTATACACATCAATTCGGTGGTTTTCTGCGACCTACTGTGCTCTAGTGTGTTCCGCTTTGCTCCGCAGTGGTCAGCAATAGTGGCGTACGCACGATAAAGTGTGTTATGTTCGTTCCGCTATGTTTCGCTTTGTCTACTTAGGATAGCATAGCAGTGACTCTTTTGCTATACACTTCTTTGCTGAGGATTCCTGCGATCTACATTGCTGTGATATACTCTGCTCGGTTCTCGGGAGGACGGCAATAGCGTTCACGTCACGTCCGTTTGGGTTGGTCTACGTTTGGTTAGGTTACGTTCGGATAGGTTAGGAGAGTATATCTTTGACTCTTGTGCTATACACTGCTATTTTGGCGGTTTTATGCGCTCTAAACTCTAGTATACCCTGTTCGATACCGCGGGGGCCAGTAATAGTTGTCTCGGCACGTCGGACTTAGTTGGGCTGCGTTTGGTTAGGGTATGTTAGTTCGGGTTGTGTTAGGATGGGTTCTACTTTCGTGGTACAAGCTGATTTTCGGCAGATTTCTGCGCTTCACAATGCTCTAGTATGCCCTGCTTGGCTCTGTGGAAGCCAGCATTAGTGGTCTCGGCACGCTAGATTGAGATACATAGCGTCTGGTTATGTTACGTTTGGCAATGTTTGGAAAGGATAGCTTTGACTTTTATGCTATGCACCGCTATTCGTTGGATTTCTGTGCTCTGCTGTACTCCAGTATATTCTGCTTGGCTCTGGCGAGGCCAGCAGTATTGCTCTCGGCAGGTAAGTCTTAGTTATGTTGCGCTCGGTTATGTTACGTTTGGATAGGTTAAGATGTGATAGCTTTAACTTTTGGGCTATACACGGCTATTCGGTGGATTTATGCGTTCTACATTGCTCTACTATACACTATTCGACTCTGGGAAGGCCAGTAATAATTGTCTCGGCACGTTAGCTTGCGCTATGCTACGTTCGATTATGTTACGTTTTTCTGGGTTAGGTTCTGATAGCTTTGACTTTCACGGCATAAACTGTTGCTCGGTGGGTTTCTGCGCTGTACTGTGCACTAATATGCTCTGCTTGGCTCTGGGGAAGCCAGCAACGGTGGTCTCGCCACGTTGGTATGGGTAACGCTTGGTTATGTTACGTTTGGTAAAGTTAGGTCTGGTTACCTTTGACTTTTGTGCTACACACTGACATTGGGTGAACTTCTGTGCTCGACTGTGACCTTATATGCTCCGATTTGCTCTGGGGAAGCCAGAGTGGAATGCCGCGGTACGTTTGTTTGGGTTAAGTCACGTTTGGCTAGGTTATGGTTGTTTGTGTCTGGTATGGGTAACTTAGACTTTTCTGCTATACCCTGCGATCCTATGGATTCCGGTGGTCTCGTCACCTCTAATATGCTCTGCACGGCGATGGGGAGGCTAGCAGTATTGGGCCCGGCACGTAAGGTTCAGTCAGTCTACGTTTGGATAGGTTACGTTAGCAGATAGTAGGTTATGGTTTCTTTAACTTCTGTGCTATACACAACTGTTTCTTGGCTTTCTGCGCCTTACTGTGTACCAGTATATTCTGCTTGTCTCTGGGGTGGCCATCAACAGTGGCCTCGGCACGTTAGGTTAAGTTATGTTACGTTTGTTTATATTACGTTTGGATAGGTTAGGATAGGGTAGGGTTGACATTTATCCTATAGACAGCCATCCGGTTGATTTCCACCCTATACATTGCTCTACTATACTCTGCTCGACAGCCGGGATGAGAGCATTTGTGCTCGTGGCACGTCAGGTTTAGTTATGTTATGTTTGGTAAAGTCAGTATAGGCTATGTACGGTTTGGGTAGCTACGACTTTCGTGCTATACGATGCTATCCGGAGGATATCTGCGCTCGACTGCGCTCTAGTGTGCTGTGCTTTGCTTTGTGGAGGGCAGCAATTGCGGCCTCGGCACGTTGCTTTGGGTTAGGTTACGTTCGGTTGTGCAACGATTGGCCTAGCTAGGGAAGGACAACCCTTACTTTTGCGCTACGCACAGCTATTCGGTGGACTTGTGCGCTCTACTGTGCCCTAATATATTCTGGTTGTCTCTGGGATGGCCAGTAATAGTATTCGTGGCATGGTTGTTCTACTTATGTTCTGTTCGCTTCGGTCTGGTTGGCATAAGTTAGGACAAGATGGGTTTGGTTTTTTGTGCTGTACACTACTATTCTGTGCATTCCTATCTAGTATACTCTGCTTGGCTATGCGGAGGCCAGCTGCAGTGGTCTCGGCTCCTTAGTCTGAGTTACGCTGCGTATAGGTATGTTAAGTTTGGTTAGGTTAGGAGACGATAGCTTCGACTTTCGTGCTGTACACAGCTAGGCGGAGGATTTCTGCGCTCTACATTGCTCCACTATACTCTACTCGCCTCTGGGGATGCCAGCAATGGCGGTCGTGGCTCAGTACATTGAGTTGGATTACGGTCGGTAAAGTTAGGTCAGGTTTGGTTTGGTTGGGATGGCTCCGATTTTTGTGCTATGCACTGCTTTTCGGCGGATTTCTACGATCTACAGTGCTATTGTAAGCTCTGCGGGGCTTCGCCGATGCTAGCAATGGAGGTCTCTGCTAGTTCGGTTTAGAAGTTTTACGTTAGGTTCGGTTGGGCTATATCTGGTTTGGTAGGGATGTCTTTCACTTTTGTGGTAAGCATTGTTATCGTGTGACCTTCTGCGCTTACTGTGCTGTACTATACTCTGCTAGAATCCTGGGAGGCCAGCAATAGTGGTCGTGGCTCGATAGGTTCTGTTAGGCTACGTTTGGTAATACCAAAATTGTTTTGGTTAGGACGGGGTAGCAACGACTTTTTGCCCTACACCGTCATTCGGTGGACTCCTACGCCCTACATGGCTCTACTATACTCTGTTCGACTCTGGGTAGGCCAGCAATAATGGTCTCGGCAAGTTAGGTTGTGTTATGCTGCGTTCGGTTAGGTTACGCTTGTTTACGTTAAGAGAGGGTAGCTATTTCTTCTGTGCCATACAATGCTATTCCGAGGTTTCTGCTCTCTATTGTGATCTGATATTTCCTCCTTTGATCTGAGAATGATTGAAATAGTGGCCGCGGCGCGTTAGATAGTGTTATGTTACGTTTCGTTCGGTTATCTTTGTTTGGGTGATGTTAGGATGCCTTCGACATTCGCGCTCTACACTGCCATTCTATGCACCACTGCGCTCCACTGTCCTCTAATATGCCCTGCATGGTTGTGGCGAGGCCAGCTATTGTGGGCTAGGCACGTTATTTTGGGATTGGTTACGTGTGGTTTTGTTAGGTTAGGTCAGGTTAGTTTAGGATATCTCCTACTTTTTTGCTGTACACTGCTATCCGGGCGTTTGCAGCGTTCTAAATTGCTCTATTATACTCTGCATGGCTCTAGTGAGGCCAGCGATATCTTTCGTGCACTTCAGGTTGTGTTACGTTATGTCCGCCTATGTTACGTTTGGCTAGCTTAGGATAGGATGACGCTGTCTTATGAGCTATACACTGTTATTCTGTGGAATTCTGCGCTCTTTGCTGCGCTGCTATACGCTGCTCGACTTTGGGAGGACAGCAATTGCGGTCGTGGCACGATAGGTTGTGTTAGGTTACGTTTGCTCAGTTTAGGTTAGGTTGCGTTTGGATACGATGGCATGGACTTTTGTGTTATACACTGCTATTTGGCGGCTTTCCGCAATCTGCTGTACTCCTTATGTTCTGCTTGGACCTGGATAGCCTGTAATAGTGGTCTCGGCGTGACAGGCTGAGATAGGATACGTTCGGTTAGATTATGATAGATCTGGTTAGGATCGGATAGCTTCCACTTTCGTGGCGTAAACAGATGTTCGGTGGATTTCTGCGTTCTGCTGTGCTCTAGTATGTTCATCTTGGCCCTGGGGAGGCCAGCAATTATGGTCCGAGCACGCTAGGTTGAAATAGATAACGTTTGGTTATGCTACGTTTGGTTAGGTTAGGCCAGGACATCTTTGGCTTTCGGGCTATACACTGCTATCCGGGGGATTTGTGCGCTCTACTGTGATCCAATGTGCTCTGTTTTGCACTGAGGCGGACACAAACAGTGGCCGCGGCGCATTAGATTGGGTTAGGTTTCGTTTGGCTGTGCTACGTTAGCTTAGCTTATGTTTGGGTAGCTTAGACTTTTCTGCTATACACGGCGATTCAATGGATGTCTGCCCTCTGCTCTCTTCTAGTACGCTATTCCTTTCGCTGTAGGTGTCAGCATTACTGGTCGCGGCGCTTTAGGTTGAGTTAGGCTACGTTCTTTCGTATTATGCTACTTTGGGTTAGGTTAGGGACGCTTTGACTTTTGTGCCCAACACTGCTGTCCTATGGACTTCTCGGCTCCAACGTGCTCTATAATATTCCGCTTGTCCCTGGGGACGGCAGCAATAGTGGCTGTGGTACGATAGGTTGTGTTATGTTACGTATGGCTAGGTTAGGTTAAGTCCGATTTGGTTAGGTTATCCTTGACTTTTTTACTACGAACTGCTCTTCGGTGAATTTCTACGCTCTCCGTTGCTCTACCATACTCTGCTCGACTCTGGGTTGTCCAGAAATATTCGTCCCATCTCGTTATGTTGTTTTAGGCTGCGTATGGTTAGGTTATGGTTGTTTGTGTTAGGTTAGGATAGCATTGACTTTCGCGGTATACACTGTTATTCTGTGGACTTCTCCGCTCTACTGCGCTCTGCTGTATTCCGCTTGACACTGTCGCGTCCAGCAATAGTGGTCGCGGCTCGTTATGTTGAGTTATGCTTCGTTTGGTTAGTTTACATTTTTTCGCGTTTGGTTTGGGTAGCTTTGACTTTCAGCAATACACTGCGATTATATGTACTCCGGCACACTGCATTCCTTAATATGTTCTTCTTGGCTCTGAGGAGAACAGCAATAGCAGTCGCGTCTCCCTAGGTTGTGTTAGATTTCGTTTGTTTATGTTACAATTGGTTTGGCTTGTAGTGGGTAGCTTCGAATTTTCTGTTATCCACTGTTTCTCTATGGATTTCTGCGCTCTTAACTCCTCTAATACACTTTGCTTTACACCGTTGAGGTCAACAGTACTGGTCGCCGCACGTTAAGTTGGATTATATTACGTTGAGTTAGGTTAGGTTGAGCTGGGTTAGATTAATATAGCTTTGACTTTTGTTCCAAACACTGCTGTTCGTTGGATTTCTGCGCTCTACTGTGCTCTACTATACTATGCTCGGCTCTGAGGAGGCCAGCAATGGAGGCCGCTGCACGTTGGATTGAGCTGTGTTAGTTTCGGCTATGTTACGTTTGGTTATGTTAGGAGAGGATATCTTCAACTTTTGTGTCATACACTGCTATTCGGTGGTCTTCTGCGCTTCACTGTGATCTGATAGGTTCTCAGCTTGGCTCCGAGAAAGGCAGCAGTAGTGGTCAAGGCACATTACTCTGTGTTATGCTACGTCTGGTTGGGCTATCATACACTGCTATTCGGTGGTCTTCTGCGCTTCACTGTGATCTGATAGGTTCTCAGCTTGGCCCCGAGAAAGGCAGCAGTAGTGGTCAAGGCACATTACTCTGTGTTATGCTACGTCTGGTTGGGCTACGTTGCGTCAGGTTACGTCATGATATCGTCGACCTTTTTGCTATACAATGCAATACCGCTGATTTCTGTGACTTACTGTGCCTTAGTGTATTCTGGTTGACTCTGTGGAGGTCAGCAGTAGCGGTGTACTGCGGTTAGGTGGAGCTAGGTTGCGTTTGGTTATGCCACGTTTGGGTAAGTTAGGCTAGGTCAGCTACCACTATTGTGCTGTACACTGCTATTCGGGGGATTTCTGCACCCTGCTGTGATCTAATACGCTCTGCTTTGTACTGTGGAGGACAGAAACTCTGGCCCCGGCGCGATAGGTGGAGGTAGGTTACGTTCGATTGTGTTAGGATGGGATATTTATGACTCTTGTGCTGTATGCTGAAAGGCGGTGTATTTCTGAGCTCCACATTGCTCTACCATGCTCTGCTCGACTCTTGTGTGGCCATAATTATTGGCATCGATACGTTGCGTTGAGTCGGGGTACGTTTGCTTAGGTTGGGTTAGGTCAGGTTGGATTACGATATCTTCGACTTTTGTGCTTTACTCTGCAATGCGGCAGATTTCTGCGCACTACTATGCTCTAGTATATTCTGGTTGGCTCTGTGGATGTCAGCAGTGGTGGGTTAGGCCAGTTAGGTTGTGTTTGGTAACGCTCACGTATGCTATTCCTGTTTAGGTTAGGCTAAGGTACCTTTGACTTTTGTGCTATAAACTTCTATTCGGCAGACTTCTGCGCTCTACTGAGTACTAATGTACAATGTTTGTCTCCGAGGAGGCCATCAATACAGGTCTCGGCGCGTTAGGTTTTTTCGTGCTACGCTTGGCTGTGTTAGGTTGGGTCAGGTGAGGTTAGGACATATTTGAATCTTACGCTTTACGCTGCAATTTGGTGACTCTCTGCGCTGCACTCTACTCTAGTATATTCTGCATGACTTTGAGGATTCCAGCAGTAGTGGTCTCGGTACGTTTGGTTAAGTAAGTATGCGTTTGGTTTGGTTACGTTTGTTTGTGTTAGGTCCGGATAGCATTGACTTTGTCGGCATGGACTGCTACTTGGTGGATTTCTGCGCACCACTGCTTTCTACTCGGCTCTGCTCAATTCTGGGGTGTCCAGTAATAGTGTTCGACGCACGTTAGATTAAGTTAGGATACGTTTGGCTATGTTACGATTGGTTAGGTTAGAAAGGGCTAGCTATGGCTTTTGTGCTATTCACGGCTAATCCGTGACTTCGACGTTCTACTGTGATCTGATATGTTCAGCTTGCCTCTGGAAAAGACAGCAATAGTGGTCTTGGCACGTTATGTTGGGATAGGCAACGTTCGACTGTGTTAGGATTTACGTTGGGGTAGCATTGGCTGTCGTGGCATGCACGGTTATTCTGTGGACTTCTGCCCTCCACAGTGCTCTACTGTATGCTGCTTGACCGTGGGGCCCCCATTGATAGTGGTCGCATCACGTTCGGTTGAGTTAGGTTACGTTTGGTTACGTTACGGTTGGTTAGGTCTGGAGGGGCTAGCTTTGACTTTGCCCACATATACGCTGCTATTCGGTGGACTTCTGCGCTATGCTGTGCTTCAGTATGCTCTGGTTCCTATGGCGAGATGGCGAGACCAGCAATAGTCGGCACGTCACGTTAGGTTTATTAGGTTACGTTCGGTAAGGTTATGTTCTTTCGGGTTAGGTTTGAATAGCTTTGACTTTCTTGGCATTGACTGCTATGCGGTGGATTTCTGCGCTCCACTGTGCTCTACTATACTCTGCTCGACACTGGGGTGGCCAGGATTAGTGGTTGCTGCACGTTACGTTAAGTTAGCTTACGCTCGGTTATATTACCGTTCGTTAGGTTAAGAGAGGATATCTTCCACCTTTGTGATATACACTACTATCCGGTGGACTCCTGCGCTCCACTGTGTTGTGATAAGTTCAGCTTGCCACTGGGAAATTCCGCAATGGTTGTCTCGGCACATTATGCTGGGTTAGGCTACGTTTGGATGGATCAGCTTTGGTCAGCATAGGTTATGTTGTTAATTATTCTTTGCTTTTCACTCCAACGCCGAGGATGTCTCTTATCTACTGTGCTCTAGTATATTCTGCTCGGCTGTGGGGAGGTCAGGAACAGCGGTGTACGGCTGTAAGGTGGGGGTAGGTTACGTTTGATTGTGCAACGTTTGTTTAGGTTAGGATAGGACAGCTTTGGCTCCTGCCATATACACTGCTATTCGGTGGACACCTGAGCTGCGCTGTGATCTAATATGCACTGATTTCATCTGGGGAGGCCAGAAACCGTGGACGTTACGCGTTATGTAGTGTTAGGTTACGTACTGACGTGTTAGGTTTGCTTGGGTTAGGATAGTATATCTTCGACTTTTGTGCTGTACACTGAAATGCGGTGGATACCTGCGCTCCACTGTGCTTTAGTATGCCCTGCTTGGCTCTGTGCAGGATGGTAATAGTGGTCTCACCATGGTAGATTGAGGTAAGCTAGGTCTGGTTATGTTATGTTAGCCATGGTTATGTTCCAATAGCTTCGACTTTTCTGCTATACTCGGCGATTTTATGGTTATCTGCCCTCTACTCTCCCCTAATATGTTCCGCCCGTCTCTGGGCAGGCCAGCAATATTGATCGCGTCACGTTAGGTAGAGTTATGTTACGTTTGGTTGCGTTACGATTGGTAAGGTTGGGAGAGGATGGCTTTGACCTTTGAGCTGTACACTGCACTTCAGTCGTCTTCCGAGATTCACTGTGATCTGGTATGATCAGCTTGGCTCTGCGAAAGGCAGCAACAGTAGCCTCAGCACCTTGTGCTGTGTCTGGCTATCTTTGGGTAGGTGAGGTTGTGTCAGGTTAGGTTTGATTTTCCCTACTATTGCCCTTTACACTACAACGCCGCGGATACCTGTGATCTACTGTGCCTTAGCGCATTCTGCTTGTCTCCGGGGAGGTCAGCAGTAGTGGTGTAGGGCGTTTATGTGGAGTTAGGTTACGTCTTGTTATTCCATGTTTGTTAGGTTAAGCTATGACAGCTTTGACTTACGTGCTATATACTGCTTTTCGGCGGACCTCCGTGCTCTGCTGTCATCTAATATTCTCTGCTTTTCTATGTGCGCGGGGGGGGGGGGGGGGGGGGGGGAGCG
>NW_016909799.1:106922-111889 GCF_001483705.2 Eufriesea mexicana
GGGGGCAGAAGCAGTGGCCGCCTTGCGTTATGTGGAGTTATGCTTCGTTTGGTTAGGTTAGGTTTGTTTGTGTTAGGACAGGATATCTTTTTACTTTTGTTCTGCACGCTGATTTTCGGCGGATTTCTTCACTGTACTCTGCTGTAATATACGTAGCTTGTCTCTGGGAGTGACAGCAATAGTGGCGTTGTCTCGTTACGTTGAGTTGGGCTACGTTTGGTTAGGTTAGGTTATGTCAGGTTAGGTATGGCTATCTCTGACTTTGTGCGTTGCACTGCAATGCCGCGAATACCTGTAGTCCACTGCGTCCTGGCATATTCTGCTTGGCTCCGGGGAGGTCAGCAATATTGGTGTAGGTCGGTTGGGTGGAGCTAGGTTCTCTCCGGATGTGTTATGCTTGGTCAGGTTAGGCTAAGACATCTTTGACTTTTGTGCTGTACACTGATGTTTGGTGGATTTCTTCGCTCTGCTCCGAAATAATATGCTCTGCTTTGCTCCTGGAAGGAAAGAAATTCAGGCTGCGGTGCGTTAGGTCGTGTTATGTTACGTTTGCTTAGGTTAGGTTTGTTTTGTTGGTTTAGGTTTGTTTGTTTTGGGTTAGGATATCTTTGACTTTAGTGATGTACACTGCTATTCATTGGACTTCAGCGCTCTACTGTGATCTCATATGTTCAGCTTGGCTCTGGGAAAGGCGGCAATACTGGTCTCGGCACCGTAAGCAGACTTAGGCTACGTTTGTGTGGGTTATCTTAAGCCAGGTAAGGTTAGGTTGTCAATACATTTGTGCTTTACACTGCAACGCTGCGGATTTCTCGGTCTGCTGTGCTCTAGCATATTCCGTTTGGCAATGGCGAGGTCCGCAGTACTGATAAGTTTGGTTAGGTTAGGCTTGTCTGGGTTAGGAGAGAATATTTTTGGCTTCTGTGTTGTACACTGAAATGCAGAGGCTTTCAGCACTCTGCTGTGCTCTAGTATGTTCTGCTTGGCTATGGGGAGGTCATTAATAGAGGACTCGCCACGTTTAGTGGAGATAGGCTGCGCCTGCTTAGATTACGTTAGCTACTGTTTGGTTTGAGTATCATTGGCTTTCCTGCTGTAAGCTGCGATTCTTTGGGATTCTGCTATCTTTTCTCCTGTAATGTATTTCGCTTGGATCTAGGGGTGACAGCGACGGCGTTCTCGTCTCGTTAGGTTTAGTTAGTCTACGTCCGGTCAGGTCGGGTTAGGTCACGTGTGGTTAGGGTATATCTGACATTTGTGCTTTTCGCTGCTCTATGGACGCTTTCTGCGCTCTGCTGTGCCCTAGTGAATTCTACTTGGCTCTGGGGAATCCAGCAATAGTGGTCCCGGCACGTTAATTTGAGGTAGGTTGCGTTTGGTTATATTAGGTTTGGCTAGGGTAGGATAGGGTGGCTATGACTTTTCTGCTATGCACTGCTGTTTAGCGGACTGCTGCACTCCACGGGTCCTAATATGTTCAGCATGGCTCCGAGAATGCTAGCAATAGTTGTTTCGGCGTGTTACGCTGAGTTAAGCTACGTTTGGTTATGTTAGGTTAGGTCATGTTAGGCCAGGATATCGTTGACTTTTGTACTTTAAGGAGCAATATGACTGTTTCCTGCGATCTAGTGTGCTCTACCATATTCCGCCTGTCTCTGGGGACGCCAGCGGTAGTGGTCGCGGCAAGTTAGGTTGAGCTCTGTCACGATTGCTTAGGTTAGGTTAGACCAGGTTTGGTCAGGATGTCTTCGACTTTTATGCTACTCACTGGAATGCAGCCGGTTCCTACGCTCTTCTCTTCTCTACTCTATCCTCCTTGGCCCTGCGGAGGCCAAGAATAGTGGTCTCGGCACGTTATGCTATGCTATGTTACGTTTGGTTATGATACGATAGGTAATGTTACGAGAGTGTAGATCTGACTTTTGTACTATACACTCCTATTCGGCGGATTTCTGAGCCGTACTGTGCTCTAATGTGCCCTGCTCGACCCTGGGGAGGCCAGTAATTGTGGTCAATACATGCTGTGTTGAGATAGGCTGCTTTTGCTATGTCATCTTTGGTTAGGGTAAGGGATGTTAGCTTCGATCTTTGTGGTATACACTGCTTTTCAGTGGATTTCTGCGCTCTGCTGTGATCTAATACGCTCAGCTTGGCCCTGAGGATGCCGGCAATAGTGATCTCGGCAAGTCAGTTTGAGTTACTCTACGTCCGGTTAGTCTACGTTGGTTAGGGTTAGGTGCGGATGGCTCAGACTTTCGTGGTATACACTGTTATTCGGTGGATTTCTGCTCTCTGCTGTGCCCTACTACACTCTGCTCGATTCTGGGGAGGACAGTAACTGTGGTCTGTGCACGCTAGGTTCAGTTTGGCTACGTTTGTTTATGTTACGTTTGGTTAGGGTAGGATAGGATGGCTTCGACTTTTGTGGCATGTACTGATGTTCGGTCGATTTCTGCGCATTACTGTGCTCTAGTACGTTCGGCTTGCCTCTGGGGGCCAGTAATTTCGGTCTCGCTGTGTTAGGTTGAGGTAGGCTCCCTTAGGTTATGCTACGTTATACTTGGTTATGTTCGGATAGCTTCGACTTCTATGCTATCCACTGCAATTCTATGGATTACTGCGCTATACTCTCCTCCACTACGCTGTGCTTGGTTCTTTGAACTCCAGCAATAATGGTCGCGGCACGTTAGGTTGAGTTAGGTTACGTTTGGTCGGGATGTGGATATTTTGGGTTAGTTGATGATAGCATTGACGTCTGTGCCAACACTGCTATACTATGGGCCTCTAGGCTCTATTCTGCTGTACCACTTTCTGCCTCTCTCTGGGGACGCCAGCAATAGTAGTCGCGGAACGACAGGTTGTCTTATGTTGCGTTTGTTTCTGTGCGGTTAGGTTAGACTTGGACAGGTTATCTTTGACCTTTGTGCTACACACTACATTTCGGTGGATTTCAACGCTCGTCATTGCTCCACCATACTCTGCTCGGGTCTGCGGTGGCCAGTAACAGAGGTCTGGGCGTATTCGGTTGGGTTAGCCTACGTTTGGTTTGGTTAGGGTTGTCTGGGATAGGTTAGGATATCTTTAACTCGTGTGCAGTACACTGGAATACGGTGGACCTCTGCGAACTACTGAGTTCAGGTATGTTCTGATTGGCCCTGGGAAAGACAGTAAATTGGTGGCGGCACATTAGGTTGGGCTAGGATACGTTTCGTTATGTTATGTTTGCTTGGGCTGCGTTCAGATAGCTTCGACTTCTCTGCTATACGCTACGATTCTATGGATTTCGGCGCTCTACTCTCGTCTAATATGCTCTGCTTGACCCTTTGCGGGCCAGGCAATACAGCTGGCTGCACGTTATTTTGTGTTATATTACGTTTGGTTGTGCTAGGTTAGGTCATGTTAGGATAGGATGCCGTCGACTTTTGTGCTATACGCTGATATTCGACGGATCTTTGTACTCTACTGTTCTCCAATATGCTCGGCCTGTCCCTGGCGAGGCTGGCATCAGTGTTCTCGGCGCGTTAGTTCGAGCTAGGTTACGTTCGGTTAGGTTAGGTTCGTTTGAGGTAGGTTAGCATATTTTCGACTTCTCTGCTATACACATTCAATATATGGGCTCTTGTACTCTACAGTACTCTAATACGTACAGCTTGGCCCTGGGGGGGGGGCAGCAATAGTGGCAGCTGCACGTTTGCATTGGTTAAGTTTCGTTTGGTTACATTAGGTTAGATTGGGTCAGGTTGGGTTGGGATATGTTTGACTTTTGTGCTTTACACTGCAATGCGGCGGGTTTCTGCGCCCCTACTGTGTTCTACTATATTCCGGTTGCCTTCGCGGAGGTCAGCAATAGCGGACTAGACGAATTAGGTTATGTTAGGCTACGTTTGGCTAAGCCATGTTTGGGCAGATTAGGCTAGGATAGCTTCTAATTTTGCGATATATACTGTTACTCGGCAGATTTTTGCGCCCACCGTGTTCTAAAATGCTCTGCCTGTCTCCGGTGAGGCCGGAAATATTGGTTTCAGCACATTAGTTCGAGTTATGTTACTTTTGGCTATGTTAGGCTTGTTTGTGCCAGGTTAATTCAGCTTCGCCTTTTCTGCTACACACTGTCGTTGTATTGGCTTCTGCGCTCTACTCTCCTCTAATATGTTGTGTTTGACCCTGTGTAGGCAAGCAAAACTGCTCGCTGCACATTACGCCGTGTTTGATTAAGTTAGGGTATGACAGGTTAGGTTTGGTTAGGCTGAGATAGCTTTGACTTTCGTGCTCAACACAGATATTCTGTGGACCTCTGTCATGTGCTCTGCTCTGTCATTTTCCGCTTGTATCTGGGGCGCCAGCAGTAGTGGTCGCGCCACGTTGGATTGAGTTGTGTTACGTTTGGTTAGGTTTGGTTAGTTTTGGTTTGTTGAGTATATCTTCGACTTTTGTCCTATTCACTGCAGTGCGTCAGATTCCTACGATCTACTGGTCTCTAGTATATTCTGCTCGACTCTGCGGAGGCCAGCAATAGCGGTCTCGGCACATTAGGTTGTGTCCTGTATCGTTTGTTTATGTTACGCTTGGCCAGGTTAGGCTGGGATAGCTTTGGCTTCTATGATACAAACCGCTATAATCTGGATTTATGCGCCCTAGTGTGATCCAATATCCCTTGCTTTCATTTGGGAAGGCTTGAAATAGGGGACGTGGTGCGTCAGGATTTGCTATGTTACGCTTGGCAGGCTAGGTATGTTTGTGTTAGGTTAGGATATCTTTGGCTTTCGTGTTATACACTGAGTTTCTATAGACCCCTGCGCTCTACTCTCCTCTAATATGTCCTGATCGGCGTTGGGGAGGCCAACAACTTTGTGCTAGGCGCGGTATGTTGGGATTTGTTACGCTAGATTTTGTATGGTTTGGTTGGATTAGGTTAGGTTATCTCTGACTTTTACGCTATACACTGCTATCCGTGCGATCACAGCGTT
>NW_016909800.1:0-250 GCF_001483705.2 Eufriesea mexicana
AATTGCTGACATCCTCAGAGCCAAGCAGAATATACTAGAGCACACGAGCGCGCAGAAATGCCCTGCAGTCTGGTGCAAAGCACAAAAGCGGAAGATATCCTGATCAGACATTTCCAAACTTAACCTAATCCAACGAGGCCTATCCAAACGTGACTTGCCGGGATTACTATTGCTTCCCTCACTAGAGACAAGCAAAGCGTATTAGAGGATTGTAGAGGGCGGAAGTCCACCGAATATCGGTGTATACCAT
>NW_016909801.1:0-922 GCF_001483705.2 Eufriesea mexicana
CGACTAATATCGTGGTGAAACATCTGTATTGCATGTATAAGAATGATATACCCTATTGGCGCGGAATGGCCATTACAAAGCTATAGAATCTGGCTGGAAAATTCTACTTTTTTGACATTTTCGACTAATATCCTGGTGACCTAACTTTCTTGCATATATGAGGAGGAAAGATTCTACAGGCGTGCTAGAGTCATTGCAATGGTATAGAATCTGGCTGGAAAATTCAATTTTATCGAAATTTTCGACTAATATCGTGGTGACCTTCCTTTCTTGCATATATTAGGAGGAATGATTCTACTGGCGTGCTATAGCCATTGCAATGCTATAGAATCTGGCTGGAAAATTCAATCTTATTTACATTTTCGACCAATATCGTGGTGAGCTGGCTTTTTTGCATAAATAATGGGGAAAGACACTATTGGCTTGCTATAGCCATTGCAGTGCTATAGATATAGAATCTGCCTGGAAAATTCAATTTCATTGACATTTTCGACTAATATCGTGTTGACCTACCTCTCTTGCATATATAAGAAGGAAAGATTCTACTGCCGTGCTATAGCCTTTGCAATGCTATAGAATCTGACTGGAAAATACAATTTTGTTGACATTTTCGACTAATATTGTGGTGACCTTACTTTCTTGCATATGTAAGGAGGAATTATTCTACTGGCGCGCTATAACCATTGCAATGCTATAGAATCTGGCTGCAAAATTCAATTTTATTGACGTTTTCGGCTACTATAGTGGTGACCTAACTTTCCTGCATATATAAGATGTAAAGATTCTAATGGCGTGCTGTAGTCATTGCAATCCTATAGAATCTGGCTGCAAAATTCAGTTTTATTGACATTTTCGACTGATACCGTTATGATCTAACTCTCTTGCATATATAAGGGGGAAAGATTCTACTGGCGAGCTATAC
>NW_016909802.1:0-712 GCF_001483705.2 Eufriesea mexicana
AAAACGTCTCTACTATAACTATTGTATACTTTTACTGTAAATAAACACTCCATTTTAACATCAAGCTTGCGATTCTTAATATTACAAAACTAATCACGCATTATTAATTTGACACGTGATTAACGTTCTTGGAACTCGAAGAGATTCGATACATAGAACGCTACATAATGTATGCACTTTAAATCAAATAATATTGAATATAGGTAGCCCTCCTACAACACGGCATCCTATAACACGGTTTCACTATGACGCGATTCATAAATTGCGGAAATCCTCCTACAACACGGCATCCTATAACACGGTTTCACTATGACGCGATTCATAAATTGCGGGAACCCTCCTACAACACGGCACCCTATAACACGGTTTCGCTGTAACACGATAAGAAAATTTCGAAAACCTTTGTACAGCACTGTACTTCTACATGAGCACAGACGACGAAGAAATTTATTAAATTAAAGTTGCGTTAAATTAAAATAATATTTTTGTTTTTTCTTTTGTTTTGCATTGTACATACATTTATATTTTTAATAAAGATTAAGTTGTCTATGTAGAATTTAAAAAAAAATTAATTTTTAGTAAGTTTTCGGAACGTAACCCCCCTTTTTTGTATTGGCTCTGGGTCTCATACCACACGGTTTCACACAACACAGCATTTTCTGGGAACCTATCTACCGTGTTATAGGAGGTTTAGCTGTGTATATATATATAT
>NW_016909802.1:817-4995 GCF_001483705.2 Eufriesea mexicana
AAAAAAAAAACAAAAAAAAAACTGTAAATCCAAACTAATTAACTCCATTTTCTAAATTAAACAAAATTCTAATACCAATACTTAAAACAAATTACTACAAATGTAATACTGAGATTATTTTATACAAGGTTTACCATCTATTATGCAATTATTCCTAGGTCATAGTTATCGCGAAATAATAAAATGGAGGTTGGAAAGGAATCCCTTGTAATACATTATACAGGGTGTCCCAAGAAAATGTATACACACTTTGCGTGATTATAAAAACAGTATATATTTAGATGGATTATAGATTAGAGAAAAAATAAATTAGAAAGAATAAGGTATTAAAGTGTATATATGTTTTTTTGGGACACACTGTATAAATGAAGTAAACTAGACTAATTATTTACTATCTATGATATTATAATCTTCCAAAAAAAAAAAAACTGTAAATCCATAGTAATTAACTCCATTTTCTAAAATAAACAAAATTCTAATACCAATGCTGGAAAAAAATTAACAACAAACTAATTAATTCCATTTTCTAAATTAACCAAAATTCTAATACCAATACTTAAAACAAATTACTGCAAATATAATACTGAGATAATTTTACATCTATTTTGCGATTATTTCTAAGTCATAGTTATCGCGAAATAACAAAATGGAGGTCGGAATAGAATCCCTGGTAATCCATCGATCATGTGAATATTTAAAAAATTATTTCCAAAATACTTCCCCCATTTTTGCATTCATACAAATATCAATCGTTACTCGTCGATTCAAATCGGCGCCGAATTCCATCGTCGCAGTTCACCCCTCTTCGCGCGACGTTTCCCGGGGCTAACCACCCCCTATGATCGGGATTTGAAACGGCGATCGGACTCCTCGAAGATTAATCGAGCGTGTACGGAGAAGCGTCGACTGATGGCCGCGTTATAATTTTCATCGGGCGTACCGGGCGTCGATTTATAATGACAGACACGCGGCGCGCCTCGGTTCTTCAAACGTCATCGATCCTGCGCCCCGATGAATCGCGCGAACCGGACCATCTGTCACTTCCCACATCCGGCAGCCAGCCTCCTGGACACTTTTCCACCGGACGGAATTTTTCATCGGGGATTCGAGAAGTCTAGTTTTAAATTCCACGAGATGGCTCTCCGGTGATATGCGAGCCTGCCCTTGGAATTAATAGCGTTTAACCCCTTCGCGAAGATATTTTCGGGGAAAAATGTACACAGGGGATGAGTTCGTGAAAAATTCTGTCTAATTACAATTTATTTGTTCTTAACATAACGGCCAATACTGGAATACGGTAGTGTACAACACCAGTTCCTATGTTTAACGCTGGAACTACCGATCTTTAGTGGGCACCTAACTATAAGGTGCACAGATTATGGTCATTTTAAGCGGTACGATGAATATGAGTGAATATATTGATTACAGTTCTTTCATAATATGAGTTGGTACCAATTTTATTCTTAAAACAGGTGTATGTGATCGGTGATTTGCAAAAAGGAAAATTCTGGGACCAGTCTTTTTCACTGGGTTGGTGCACAGATTATGGTAATTTTAAGCGATACGATGAATATGAGTGAATATATTGATTACAGTTCTTTCATAATATGAGTTGATACCAATTTTATTCTTAAAGCAGGTGTATGTGCTCGGTGATTTGCAAAAAGGAAAATTCTGGGACCAGTCATTTTCACTGGGTTGGTAGTTCTAGTGTTAACTTCACGACATATTGGACAACCTGAGTCAGTTATCTATGATGAATTCATATTCTCATCATCATTCAATTTAACAACGTTAGAAAGAAGGAGAGAAATCTCTAATATTCTTTTCGTTTATAAAGTGCTCAATGGTCTTATAAATTGTTCTGATATATTAGAAAAATTCTCAATGTTCCAATTTTTCATTTAAAACTATACAACTTTCTTTCTCCTAGTAAAAAATTTGTTTTTCTTATACTTATACACATCTCGTCTGTTTGTATATTTATATATTCTTATTTTTCTATCTTAAATTATTTTCTTCGTTAATTTTATACCTCGCTATAATAATTTTCGTGTAATTTTTCTTATGTGTTAATCCCGTATAAATAAATAAATAATTTTCTTAATTTCAGTCACCTGCAGTTAATTTTCCTACAGAGTGAAAATTCGAGGTCAATTTTCAAATGAGTTTTGGCATCGCGAGTGAATAGTGATATACATATACAGGTGACTGGAATATTATTATTTTCTAATATTCTTAATATTTTTCAATATTATTATTTTTTAATACTTGTAATATTCGCAAATCTAATTTAATACAAAATATTTGTGAATAAATGTCATGGAACGTCAGTTTAAATCCGAGAGAAGGCTCCTATTGCCTTACATATACCGGAGATATGGACCGTGGTGGCGCTAGTGAGTTAAGTGGAAAGTCGCCTTAAGGCTGTCCTAAAACGGTCTACTCGGGACAGGGTTAATTCGTACGACTGAGAACGGGTTCAACAGACCCAGAACACCGGTTTGCATCCGAAAGGAGGCCCCTGCTGCGAAAGCCGACCAGAAACTTCTCGTACGTCGCCGGCAAAGCGAGATTAGAATTCTTCAGTCCGGCGGGAATCCCCGTGCATTCCGGAAGTTGCAAAAGTCGAAAGCTCGACTCGGCACTGCGACCTGGGAGTTAGGAACTGCGAAATCTGCGGGACGAAAGAGAGCAGGAATACGAAGGGCAGCGGCCGGTTACACCGGACCACAGGTTAGAAACTAATAAACTCCCGCGACCATAAAGCTCTCGCGGCTTATGCAACGTTCTGCCAACGAGAAATTGCAAATCCTGCATAAACCACACGGGACAGAAACACCGGAAAGCCTCGGCTGGTTACGGCAATTTGCCATTCCCCTTTCACAGCCTCGTCTTCTCAAATACGCCCCTGAGACGTGCTTTTTGTATAATAAGTGTGATTTAATACGTTTTCGAATTTTACTGTGACTTACTTTAGTGCAATTTTTAATTCATAATCTATTTTCTTATAAGCTGACATTTGTATTTTATGGTTTAGGGTTGTCTCTTGGTTCTGAGATTCATTTTTGTATTTACGAAGAATTTTTATCATTTTCTCTCCTCTTTTTATTTTTTGGTTGAAATGCAAATTTAATACCAGTTTCTTGAATCCCAGTTTCATTCGTATATTTTTGGAGAATTATAAGCTTCTGTTTTCTGTTTTCTGAAGTAAAATGAGATCTTTTTTTCGTAAATATCCAGATTTTACAGTTGCAGCTCAACAATTTCAATTATAACCAGCTTGCTAAATTTCCCAAATGCCCAGGAATGATTCCAAATTTTCGAAACTTTCTTCAAAAAAGCTCAGAACGAAAGAATTCTCGAAAAATACGATGCATGTGCAGGGAAAGGAGCAACGGTTCGCGTCGATCCGACGAAACTTCGAAACTCGACTATTCTCGTGCACCCCCTCGCATCCCTCGCAATGGGGGCAAGAACACCCGACAACGTCCGCGGAGAAACAGACACGGGGCCTGGGAACCGCAATGGCGGGCAGATTCCTGTGCAGGTTTCGGGTTGCGTCCTTTTCAAAGCGAACCGTCGGGCACGGGTCTTTTTTCGAGGAATGGCGATCGATCTGCGGAGAGACGGCGGTGCCAATGAATCGTTCGAACGCGAAACGAGACCACCTATCGCTCCTCGACACGAGGGGGGTGCCCGTTGCGGACCATTTCGAGGGATATCTCGTTCGATCGCGATAAAACGCTTCTTTCCGACTCTTCCCCCTTGTCTTTTTCTCCTCTTCTTGTTGCCCTTTTTCGACCGCCCGACAAATGGCCCGTGCGTGGGGGAGGGAGATCTTGGTCCTCGCCTTTTGGCGTGACGTTTCTCGTTTGGTGGGACGGGCGCGAAGAAATCGAGGAATCTTGTTGGACAGGAATGGGGATGATCGTTCGGGGATTTGGTTTTTTCAGGGGACCGGTTTGGGGTCGTAGCACGTTTAATGAATTAAATTGCTGCTACTCTGACAGCAGATGGACGGAATAATTTATTTTCGCATCGGTTATGGCGATGTCCTAGCTGCGAGGATTATATGAGGGATGGTGGCATGAAAATTGGAGATGTAATACGAGTACTATAATAAATATTATTAATACTATTTATAGGAAATATTATGTAGAGAAAAATATAGAAAT
>NW_016909802.1:5879-93479 GCF_001483705.2 Eufriesea mexicana
ATATATATATATACTTATTTTCATAAACAATATATCCAATTATATATTAAATTTATAATCAGGATAATATACTCGTTGTCAATAATGAATGATGATTATTAATTAACACTACCATATCACAATTCAAACTTAACTATACCCACCAATAACAAACCATTAAACATAATCGAATAAATAATGGAGAACATTTTGCAACCACGCTTCGTTTCCTCGACGAAAAACGTCGAAGATAGCAAGGTCGCTTCTCACGTCCACGACAGGCTATTAATTTCAAGGAATCAGAGGAGTCAGAGAATCGAACACCCCCTTTGAAATATGTGGAAAGAAGGTAAAAGAACCTGCATTGTCGACAAGGCGACGCTGTTAAAGACAATTCCGAATCGTCTTCCAGTTCCAAGGACTGAGCTCTTTCATCCGTTTCCTTTGTCCAGTGGCACGGTCAGTTAGGGGAGAAATATTCGAGCAATAACCATTTCGTGGGAAAGTTTCGACGATATCGTTGGAATTTCGAAAAAGGTAAAAAGAAAGGGAAAGAGTAAGAAAGGTGAAGAAGAGATCGCCCGTGTGTCTCTTTAAAGAGAACTTTCGAGGGAGTGCTTCGAAAGACAAATTCCTTCGCGCTTGAAAAAGTTCCGGTCGTTCAGGGAACAAGGGATGGAAACGGAAGAACGTCTGTAACTGGAACTTTGTTCCTCAGGCTCTCGAGAGATCAAGGTGTAACAGGTGAGCCGTCAGAATTCCCGTTGACGTCTTTAGAACGCGCTCAACAGCGCCATCTCTCCGCCATTTCCAGCCGTCGCGGATACAAGATGGCGGCCCGATGACGTCGAATATGATAACCTCTATCATCAGAGTCTCACGAGGGTTATTGACACGCATGTTAGATAAAATTTTCGAAAGTTTCTTTGTTTAGAGGTATTTTAACCCTTTGCACTCGAGAGGCAACCGTCTGTCACCATTAGATAAAATTTCGAAGATCGATATTAATTAATATGTCAAATTTAAGATAATGTAACCATGCGCGAGCCATCGAAATCAAATAATTCTATGTGTTAAGTATTATACGATTTCTTATTTATTACTAAAAGAAATATCGCCAGCTTTATAGCAAAAAATCTTTGAACTCCTACTCATTTTTAGCCAAAAGATTGTCCAGTGCAAAGGGTTAATAATAGAAATTTTTGTTACAAATGAAATTATTATCTAGACAGTTTTGGTGACGTTTCTTATTAATTAGGTTATTATTGTGTAACCGCCTTGGCTGTTTCATGAATTCGATTATGCGTGACTGAGGGAGAAGATTCACAAGAGTTGGAATGAACGCTAGTGACAAATATTTTTTAATTCTGTTCGCCATAGAAAAGCAGTGAATTAAAATTTTCCTATTATAAGGAACATGAAACAAAGAAGAATAATAAAAATCACAAAATTATTTTCTACCGTAATAATGGACTTAATAAATAAAAGATGGCTTCATTCGCAAAGTGGTAATGGAATTTGAATAAACGTATAATGCATATATATACAGATATTTAAAAATTTTGTCCACTATAGAAAAGCAGTGAATTAAAATTTTCCTATTATAAGAAACATGAAACAAAGAAGAATAATAAAAATCACAAAATTATTTTCGACCGTAATAATGGACTTAATAAATAAAAGATGGCTTCATTCGCAAAGTGGTAATGGAATTTGAATAAACGTATAATGCATATATATACAGATATTTAAAAATTTTGTCCACCATAGAAAAGCAGTGAATTAAAATTTTCCTATTATAAGGAACATGAAACAAAGAAGAATAATAAAAATCACAAAATTATTTTCTACCGTAATAATGGACTTAATAAATAAAAGATGGCTTCATTCGCAAAGTGGTAATGGAATTTGAATAAACGTATAATGCATATATATACAGATATTTAAAAATTTTGTCCACCATAGAAAAGCAGTGAATTAAAATTTTCCTATTATAAGGAACATGAAACAAAGAAGAATAATAAAAATCACAAAATTATTTTCTACCGTAATAATGGACTTAATAAATAAAAGATGGCTTCATTCGCAAAGTGGTAATGGAATTTGAATAAACGTATAATGCATATATATACAGATATTTAAAAATTTTCTCCACCATAGAAAAGCAGTGAATCGAAATTTTTCAATCATAAGAAACATAGAACAAAGAAGAATAATAAAAATAACAAAATTATTTTCTACCGTAATAAACAGGTTTATGGGCTTAATAAATAAAAGAGAGCTTCATCCGCAAAGTGGTAAACAGAATTTGAGTAAACGTATAATATTTAGAACGTATAATACAATATTCTATATTTCGTTATAATTTGCACATCGCGGTATTCATCCGTGTTTCAGTTCAAATTAAACAGTAATTATTATCATCAAATACTTGCATTATACGATCCACATTACACACCAGCTTTACCCAATTTCATTCTCAAAAACCCGCTATCCCGGCAATGTAATAGAAGGACCGGAAACTTCTGGCAACCACCATATACACATCGGAAAAGTTCCAGTCACGTGGTCCAAAGTAATTAGCATTGTCTCCACGGTATAAAATTCACGAAACCGTGAAACGGAGAAGAATCTTACAAAAGAAATTAAAGACAGAGCGAAATGGAAGAAAGAAATAAACACACAAAGCAACTGGGGTGGAATTCGAATAAGCTATCACACCTGAACTTAATGAAACCGCAAAACGGACAATTTCACTAAAAAGAAAGAAGAAATAATAAATTCCAGAAAAAGGGAGAAAATGTAAGAACCCCTAAAATAAAATTTTAAAACGCTACCAAAAAGAAAGAAAATATAGAACCAACCTCTCTCTCCGAATTCCCTTTATTTTACACCAAAATTACCTGAACTGCAAAAAATGTTACAAAAATATTACAATCAAAGCAAAAAATAGAAATACAATAGAACTGAAATTAAAGAAACGCCCTTTATTCTAAATCAAAATTACCTAAACAGCAAAAAATGTTACAAAAATATTGAAATCAAAGAAAAAAATAGAAATACAATAGAAGTGAAATTAAAGAAACGCCCTTTATTCTAAACCAAAATTATCTAAACTGCAAAAAATGTTACAAAAATATTACAATCAAAGCAAAAAATAGAAATACAATAGAACTGAAATTAAAGAAACGCCCTTTATTCTAAATCAAAATTACCTAAACAGCAAAAAATGTTACAAAAATATTGAAATCAAAGAAAAAAATAGAAATACAATAGAAGTGAAATTAAAGAAACGCCCTTTATTCTAAACCAAAATTACCTAAACAGCAAAAAATGTTACAAAAATATTCAAATCAAAGAAAAAAGTAGAAATACAATAGAAGTGAAATTAAAGAAACGCCCTTTATTCTAAACCAAAATTACCTAAACAGCAAAAAATGTTACAAAAATATTCAAATCAAAGAAAAAAGTAGAAATACAATAGAAGTGAAATTAAAGAAACGCCCTTTATTCTAAACCAAAATTACCTAAACAGCAAAAAATGTTACAAAAATATTCAAATCAAAGAAAAAAGTAGAAATACAATAGAAGTGAAATTAAAGAAACGCCCTTTATTCTAAACCAAAATTACCTAAACAGCAAAAAATGTTACAAAAATATTCAAATCAAAGAAAAAAGTAGAAATACAATAGAAGTGAAATTAAAGAAACGCCCTTTATTCTAAACCAAAATTACCTAAACAGCAAAAAATGTTACAAAAATATTCAAATCAAAGAAAAAAGTAGAAATACAATAGAAGTGAAATTAAAGAAACGCCCTTTATTCTAAACCAAAATTACCTAAACAGCAAAAAATGTTACAAAAATATTCAAATCAAAGAAAAAAGTAGAAATACAATAGAAGTGAAATTAAAGAAACGCCCTTTATTCTAAACCAAAATTACCTAAACAGCAAAAAATGTTACAAAAATATTCAAATCAAAGAAAAAAGTAGAAATACAATAGAAGTGAAATTAAAGAAACGCCCTTTATTCTAAACCAAAATTACCTAAACAGCAAAAAATGTTACAAAAATATTCAAATCAAAGAAAAAAGTAGAAATACAATAGAAGTGAAATTAAAGAAACGCCCTTTATTCTAAACCAAAATTACCTAAACAGCAAAAAATGTTACAAAAATATTCAAATCAAAGAAAAAAGTAGAAATACAATAGAAGTGAAATTAAAGAAACGCCCTTTATTCTAAACCAAAATTACCTAAACTATGAAAAATTTTACAAACATTTTCAAACTAATAAAAAAAAAAGTAAAAAATTAAAAAATACCATACACTAAAGGGAAATTCGGACACGCAACCGCCCCAAAACCCAAGCGCCTCACCAACCGACCCTAATCTCCGCCATCACGAGTTGATGTACTCCAGGGCGCGCTGCGAGTGGCCCCTAAAAGCGCGCATTAACATCGAGCCAACGAAACTTTCCTAACCATTTCACTTAATTCGCAGGGCCGACGTGGCCCGGAAAAATTCTGCTGGCCGCGGCCAATTACGTAAGCGACTTATCTCGGCAGACGCCTGCGCGGCCCTCATAGGACTCGTAAACGCGAGCCAAGGAGGATTAAGCAATGAAAACCAGGCGAGCCATCTCGAGACGCACCTTCGTATTTAGCTGTTCGCGGTAATCGTCCGTTCGGGCCACCGATTTATATCTCGTTACGGTTTAACGAGGGGTGGAACGGGCTGCAGAGGGTGGCAGGGTGGTCGGCATTGTTCGTCGCTGGGTCAGAGGCAGACCAGGAGCTGGGTACGTCGCCCTAATCTGCGTACCAAGGGGCCGGGTTCTTATCTTCTTTCCTTCTTTTCCCTTCCCTCCGACCGAACCCTTCCCTCCGTCTCCCCCTCGTCCCACCCTTTGTCCTCCTTTCCCTCCAACCCCGCTGCTTTCTACCCCTCGCGTAGTCCAGGCCGCTAAAAAGGATCGCACAGAGGCTCGACGAGGATCCGCTTCTCGTTTCATTGCGAGAGAAACAAACGAAACTCGAGGAAATCGCCTTTGCCGCGACGGTGTCCCCCTCTATGCTGCTCCGCGATGTCCTTTCTTCTACCAGCTCCTACAGCATCCGCTCGTGCTTCTTTTTTCCCCCTTACTACGAGGCCAGAGGCCTCATCCTGCTCTCGAATTCGTTTTCCACGACGGGATGAAAGGAAAGCCCTTCACTCTGGAGACCAGTCTCGGAAAAGGATGCCTCGCTGTCTGCTTTCTCGGCATACGTACTTATGGTCGTGTGAGTAACTAGCTGGCTCTGCATCCCGGCTCGTTTCTGTTTCTACGAATGCCTGTCAAAAGGCGAAATATCGCGAGGAGCATTTCAGCTCAATGAGTTGCGTCGGGATACGGGGATGAAGAGTTTCGGTTGGAGAATGTGCGGCGAGAATGGACTGTTTATGGGAACAGAAGCAGAGATGATGCTTCTTTGCTGTGTGAGTATCGCGTTGAGGTTAGCCCAGTTGAATTTTTGGTAGACAGGGTACTAGCACAGGGATCCTGGCACCCTGATCAGGCACTGGGGGTAAATCCCTCTTCAAACTGAACAGATTGTGGAGTTATATCCAGTGCCATATATATCTCTACATATGGTTACCACTACTCTCTCGTTAAACATAACAAACAATTTAATAACAACGTTCCATTTGGGAGACTATCATGTTCCTTTAGAATTGCTGGGGTCTGGTGCACCAGTCTGCCTAATGACATGTCAGCTGTGAGCCGAATCGTCATTTTTATAAACAGTAATACCACCTCCTGGTTCCCTGGTACCAGGAGGGGTTTGGACACGATGTACCCTTAACCGTTTGAGTGCCACGGGTTTTATTGTTTCCCAATCGAAAATTGCCAAGCGATAGCCTTTGTCATATTCCATGTCCAAAAATGCCGAGCGGCGCGATAGCGCTTCTTATATTTCGTGTCCACCAACCGAGCGCGCTATGACTGTCGCTGACACTTTTGGACATAAAATAGAAATCGCGCCGCTTGTCACTCAAACGGTTAACCATCACCACCACCTCCACTTCACCTTTGCCAAATGCCATTACGTCATATAAATAGCATTACTTCATGGCACACAGGCTGAGGCTGATAACTCGAGTATGTTAAGGTCGCCAAGCCCAGTGGTAAAGTCGTGTGCACCTTGCCACGCTGCCTTAACGATGCTTTGAGTACTATTAGAAGGATCCTATGATTCTGATTACTATGACTAGGAATTGATCACGCTTTGGCAGAACTGTCCATTTTCGTACTGTTATGAAGACATATGAAGATAGGAAACACATAAATTTTGTTGTGAACCTTAAGATCGAGAAAGATAGGAACTGCAATTCTTCCAATTATTAAAAGTACCACAGTACCACGTACGATATCGCAACTGCAAGATGGCGTGAAACTGTGCTCGTATTAAACGTATCCTATTCACAAACTCTTATCATGACTAGGAAACGAGACACTCGTAGCTATATCACCGAGCATCCTTTGCTGTCTAACGGAACACTGGTAACGAAGCTTCTCTGGTGACAAAGCTGCAGCGCCGGGATGCTCGGCAATCTGGAGGCTCGGTTACGCGAGCTGTCTTTCGCAAAGGTAGATCCAACTTGTTTAACAATCCGCAAAATAGGAACGGAATTTTTCCAAGTTCTCCTGATAGGGCCAGAGCTGGAACGATAGTCAAATACCCTATCGCACAGTTCAAGGAGTAAAACTCGAGTTACGACGCCATCATCCGATGGAACAGGCTCTTGAACTTATCTTAAGGAACATTGGTAAGGAAACTTCAGCTTCGCGAGTCTGTGTAACCTAGAAGTTTGTCTGAGTGAACTGTCTTCCAAAAGTATAGGTCTATCTTGTCCAATGACCATTAAGGTTAGAACGGGATGGGACTTCTGATAGAGAAAGAACTGGAAAGACAAAGCTGCGACAGGTTCTAGAACACGTACGTACCAATTAATAGTGATCCACGAATCTATACAACTTAGAAATTTGTCTAAGCGAATTGTTGAGTGTAGACCAAGAGTGCAGACCCTGCTTGACCAATAACAAATAAGTTGATAACAAGACTTTTGCAAACCTGCACACGTGTTCTCTTGACAGGCACAGAAGTGTAGACAGACAATAGATGAGACAAGACTCCAAATCCACGGACCCAGCTTGACTAATAACTCACACGTTGATAATAAAACTTTCCCAAGCCTACACACGTGTTCTCCTGATAGACAGTAGACGAGATAGACCCTAAATCACAGAATCTATCAACCTGGAGACTTGGGAAAAGCATAGATCCATTTTGCCCACTGACCCATAAGCTGAGAACAAGGCTTCTTCAAGCCTAGTTCTCACATCAGAAGCAAATCTGAAAACACAATTTACCTACACACGTGTGCTCCTGATAGACAATAGACGAGACAAACCCTAAATCAAAGAACCAATCAACCTGGAGATTTGACAAAAGCATAGATCCATCTTGCCCACTGATCCATAAGTTGAGAACAGTGCATTTCCAAACCTGCACACGTGTTCTCCTAATAGACACAGTACTCTAGACAGACAATAGACGAGACAAGACCCCAAATCCTCGGACCCAGCTTGAAAAATAACCCACAAGTTAATAACAAGACTTTTCCAAGCCTACACACGTGTTCTCTTGATAGACAATAGACGAGACAGACCCTAAATCAAAGAATCTATCAACTTTGACACTTGGTAAAAGCATAGATCCATCTTGCCCATTTACCCATAAGTTGAGAACCGGGCATTTCCAAACCTGCACACGTGTTCTCCTAATAGACACAGTACTCTAGACAGACAATAGACGAGACAAGACCCCAAATCCTCGGACCCAGCTTGAAAAATAACCCACAAGTTAATAACAAGACTTTTCCAAGCCTACACACGCGTTCTCTTGATGGATAATAGACAAGACAAACCCTAGATCAAGATTTAGCAAAAGCATAGATCCATTTTGCCTACTAATCCTAGGCTTTTCCAAGCCTAGTTTTCCCATCAGAAGCAAATCTGAAAACACAATCGAATATTCGAACACTTGCCAGGAAAATTCAAGCCGTAACGCGATCATCCGACAGAAGAGGTCTGAGAGGAAGCGAAATGCTTGCCCCAGGAAACAAGATCCGCGATCTCCACTCATAACCATTGTTTCCACTGGCAGGCAGCGAGGCATGCACTTCAATCGAGCACGGTAAAGACGCTTTTCAGCATTGGTCGTTCGCTGGTTCTCCATCAGGCTCGTGCCTTATTCCGCAATTTATTTTTATTCCACGCCAGCCGTGGCTGTCCCCGGAATCCCCACGATCCCCGCGTAATGCATATTACATTTCCAGGCCGTGGCCGGTCGATGGCGTCGCCGACAGTGCCGCGAAAAGGGGAAGAAAGGTCGGACTGTTTGCGCGATTGGCGAGTCACCAGCGAAAACTTCACAGTCCTCCCCTTTAACCGTCTCTGCCAGCTTGTACGTACCCGTAGCAACCACTTCCGGCCGAGCGACTTTCTGCAAACGAGTTTTCAAGTCCCGGGCAAAGGGGATCGCGGAATTCCACAGGTGCCCCTCGCCACGGAAACCTCTCCAATTTTTCTCCTCCTTTTTCACCCTTTTCATCCCCTTTGTGCGCCAGCCGCGCTCCCCCCGCCGCCCAACGTCGCCACTCGATCTTTGCCTCGATCCTGTCCGACCTGGAAACAGGATTTCTGTTCGACGTTTGGCTACCGATTCCTTTGGGGCCCGAGAAAGGACTTTCGGGTCGATGCTCTGGGGACGCAGCTTAGTCCTTAAGCGAATGGTTCCGCTATTCTACCCTCTACTTCGTTTCTAGTGTACCTGGTGTCAGTTTTTCTACCGTCGCATAGAGGTACTGCGATATCGTGGCGCGCTGAGGAGATAGGATTTGAGGTTATAGAATCCAGCAACCTAACCTCTATCTTGGACGTATCTCATTCGAAATTCCATTCTTCGACTCTGTGTTACGTGTTATGGGGATTCGCTATTTGTTCCTAGCTTTTATCCCATTAGCCAATCGTTTGGTACCTAGTTTTAGGGTCTGCAAAGGTTATAGGATCATCACGCGAGTCTTGGTTCATGTTACAATCGCAATACTTAATCTAAATACATCTGAGATCTTGGTATTGTCATTCCAATATCTGTTCTAGACTGTACATTTCAATCTTCGGTTCAATTCTAACTTAACTGTCTATTATGTAGGCTGAATTGAAAAGGAACTGTCCAATTTCAGTTTTCTGACACGAGAATCTGCGAAAGACTCACGATATTTGATCTAAACACTTCTGGTACCCTTGACTGAGTACTCTATTCTAGGTCCAATCCTCATGACTCTCTATCTGAAGCCTGGTCTCTTCCAATTCCCAGTCCAATTCTAACCTAATTGTCTATTATACAGTCTGAATCCTGACTGATTTCGACAGACCCTTGTCCTATTTTTTACCTTTTTCACTGGATACAGTCAAGCCCATCAAGAGCCCCAAACGAGCTTTCCATTGAGCCCAGACATATCAATACTCCTCAATACTTGATCCAAACACTGTCAATTTCAGTTTTCTGGCATGAGAATCTGCAAGAGACTTAGGAACTTAGGATCATAAGGAGGACTTAATCCATATTACTTGATTTAAACACTTCTGGTACCCTGGAATGAGTATTCGTCATTTGTATAACTATACTAGACCCAATCCTCATGACTCGTCATTTGAAGCCTAGTCTCTGCCAATCCTCAATCCAATTCTTAACTAATTGTCTAGTATGCAGTCTGAATCCTGACTGATTTCGGCAGACTCTTGTCCTATTTTTTACCTATCTCACTAGGTACAGTCGAGCCCATCAATAACCTCAAAGCTCAAAGAGCTTTCCATTGAACCCAACCATATCAATACTCCTTAATACTTAATCCAAACACTGTCAATACCTTGGACTTTCAATCTCAGACCCTATTTTTCTAAACTCTCATCCCAATTCTTCCCAACTAGTCTGACTAATCACTATCAACAGTCTAAGTTCAACTCCTACCTTTATTTCACTATCATTTCCACTCGATAAGCCAAGTTCAGAACAGACGTGTCTGGAACAACTAATACTCCAGCCTGCAGCCAAGTTCCATCCAAAATGATTCTCGCAACACGCTGAAAAGGAGCTACACACCGGGTTCTAACAGGGAAGCAGCGAAGACCAACAGCGTAGGTCCTCTGGAAGGATCGCGGAAATTCGTCGACGGTGAGTTTCCGGGCGCAGGAGAGTACATGCGTTTCACAGGCACGCTAAGTGCACCTAAGCAAATGCTTCCACCTCCCGTGCAGCCCTCTCTCTAGCCCGGAAAACGTCACGGGGTTTACGTTTCGGCTCGTCCGTTTGCATTCCCGTTTCGACGCTGAATATTCCGGCGAAAGAACCCCGTCCTTTGCTTCTTTCTAGCCCCCGGTCTGAAACCGCCGTCTCTGACACGGGGGTTGAAACATCGGGAGAGGGCGGCGGAGGAGACGGGAAGCAACATCTCCGAAGACGTTCGAGAGGCGACGTGCATAATTCAGCGGTAATGCCGTGAGTGCGCGCGGATGTGCAGCCAGGCGGATTCCATCAAGCCGAAAGTTTCCAGTGTTATTACTATTTACCCAATTCTCCAGGCACCGTTTTATTCGACGCTTGACTGAGGAACAATTTGCGAGCGGCGTGGAAATTACGAGCACCTGGCCTCGGCTAACGTGTTTGCTCCCGCCGCGCGGAAACGACGCGTCCGATGATGTTTTGATGAAGATGAGAGAGGCTGAGGGAGAACTGCTCGCCTGCTCCAGGCCTTCACGAGGTCTGGTTTAGGGACTGATTATGGCTCGGGATGGGAAACTGGTATTTTAGGCTCTTTTTCAAGCGTTCGTGTCTAGCTTCTTTAGTTAGTAGCTCTTATAGTTCATTCGTTATAACTGTGAATTGTGCATTTGAGGATTATTCTGAATCGAATATGGACGGAAAATGGGTATTTTGGACTCTTTTTGAAGCGTTCTAGCTTCTTTAATTAGCATCTCTTTTAGTTGATTCGTTGTAACTGTGAATGGTGCATTTGAGGATTATTCTGAATCGAATATGGACGGAAAATGGGTATTTTGGACTCTTTTTGAAGCGTTCTAGCTTCTTTAGTTGGTATTTTTCATAGTTGATTCATTATGACTGTGAATGGTGCATTTGAGGATTATTCTGAATCGAGTATAGGCGGAGTATATATCAAGTATAGATTTGGGCTCTTTTTGAAGCGTTCTAGCTTCTTTAATTAGTATCTATTATAGTTGATTCATTATGACTGTGAATGGTGCATTTGAGGATTATTCTGAATCGAGTATAGGCGGAGTATATATCAAGTATAGATTTGGGCTCTTTTTGAAGCGTTCTAGCTTCTTTAATTAGTATCTATTATAGTTGATTCATTATGACTGTGAATGGTGCATTTGAGGATTATTCTGAATCGAGTATAGGCGGAGTATATATAAAGTATAGATTTGGGCTCTTTTTGAAGCGTTCTAGCTTCTTTAATTAGTATTTCTTATAGTTGATTCATTATGACTGTGAATGGTGCATTTGAGGATTATTCTGAATCGAGTATAGACGGGGAATGCGTATTTTGGTATTTTTGAAGCGTTTTAGTTCCTTTAATTAGCATCTCTTATAGTTGATTCGTTGTAACTATGAATGGTGCATTTGAGGATTATTCTGAATCGAGTATAGACGGGGAATGCGTATTTTGGTATTTTTGAAGCGTTTTAGTTCCTTTAATTAGCATCTCTTATAGTTGATTCGTTGTAACTATGAATGGTGCATTTGAGGATTATTCTGAATCGAGTATAGACGGGGAATGCGTATTTTGGTATTTTTGAAGCGTTTTAGTTCCTTTAATTAGCATCTCTTATAGTTGATTCGTTGTAACTATGAATGGTGCATTTGAGGATTATTCTGAATCGAGTATAGACGGGGAATGCGTATTTTGGTATTTTTGAAGCGTTTTAGTTCCTTTAATTAGCATCTCTTATAGTTGATTCGTTGTAACTATGAATGGTGCATTTGAGGATTATTCTGAATCGAGTATAGACGGGGAATGCGTATTTTGGTATTTTTGAAGCGTTTTAGTTCCTTTAATTAGCATCTCTTATAGTTGATTCGTTGTAACTATGAATGGTGCATTTGAGGATTATTCTGAATCGAGTATAGACGGGGAATGCGTATTTTGGTATTTTTGAAGCGTTTTAGTTCCTTTAATTAGCATCTCTTATAGTTGATTCGTTGTAACTATGAATGGTGCATTTGAGGATTATTCTGAATCGAGTATAGACGGGGAATGCGTATTTTGGTATTTTTGAAGCGTTTTAGTTCCTTTAATTAGCATCTCTTATAGTTGATTCGTTGTAACTATGAATGGTGCATTTGAGGATTATTCTGAATCGAGTATAGACGGGGAATGCGTATTTTGGTATTTTTGAAGCGTTTTAGTTCCTTTAATTAGCATCTCTTATAGTTGATTCGTTGTAACTATGAATGGTGCATTTGAGGATTATTCTGAATCGAGTATAGACGGGGAATGCGTATTTTGGTATTTTTGAAGCGTTTTAGTTCCTTTAATTAGCATCTCTTATAGTTGATTCGTTGTAACTATGAATGGTGCATTTGAGGATTATTCTGAATCGAGTATAGACGGGGAATGCGTATTTTGGTATTTTTGAAGCGTTTTAGTTCCTTTAATTAGCATCTCTTATAGTTGATTCGTTGTAACTATGAATGGTGCATTTGAGGATTATTCTGAATCGAGTATAGACGGGGAATGCGTATTTTGGTATTTTTGAAGCGTTTTAGTTCCTTTAATTAGCATCTCTTATAGTTGATTCGTTGTAACTATGAATGGTGCATTTGAGGATTATTCTGAATCGAGTATAGACGGGGAATGCGTATTTTGGTATTTTTGAAGCGTTTTAGTTCCTTTAATTAGCATCTCTTATAGTTGATTCGTTGTAACTATGAATGGTGCATTTGAGGATTATTCTGAATCGAGTATAGACGGGGAATGCGTATTTTGGTATTTTTGAAGCGTTTTAGTTCCTTTAATTAGCATCTCTTATAGTTGATTCGTTGTAACTATGAATGGTGCATTTGAGGATTATTCTGAATCGAGTATAGACGGGGAATGCGTATTTTGGTATTTTTGAAGCGTTTTAGTTCCTTTAATTAGCATCTCTTATAGTTGATTCGTTGTAACTATGAATGGTGCATTTGAGGATTATTCTGAATCGAGTATAGACGGGGAATGCGTATTTTGGTATTTTTGAAGCGTTTTAGTTCCTTTAATTAGCATCTCTTATAGTTGATTCGTTGTAACTATGAATGGTGCATTTGAGGATTATTCTGAATCGAGTATAGACGGGGAATGCGTATTTTGGTATTTTTGAAGCGTTTTAGTTCCTTTAATTAGCATCTCTTATAGTTGATTCGTTGTAACTATGAATGGTGCATTTGAGGATTATTCTGAATCGAGTATAGACGGGGAATGCGTATTTTGGTATTTTTGAAGCGTTTTAGTTCCTTTAATTAGCATCTCTTATAGTTGATTCGTTGTAACTATGAATGGTGCATTTGAGGATTATTCTGAATCGAGTATAGACGGGGAATGCGTATTTTGGTATTTTTGAAGCGTTTTAGTTCCTTTAATTAGCATCTCTTATAGTTGATTCGTTGTAACTGTGAATTGTGTATTTGAGGATTATTCTGAATCGAATATGGACGGAAAATGGGTATCTTGGACTCATTTTGAAACGTTCTAGCTTCTTTAAATGGTATCTCTAATAGTTGAATCATTATCACTGTGAATGGCGCATTTGAGGATTATTCTGAATCGAGTATAGACGGGGAATGCGTATTTTGATATTTTTGAAGCGTTCTAGCTTGTTTAATTAACATCTCTTTTAGTTGATTCGTTGTAACTGTGAATGGTGCATTTGAGGATTATTCTGAATCGAGTATAGACGGGGAATGCGTATTTTGATATTTTTGAAGCGTTCTAGCTTGTTTAATTAACATCTCTTTTAGTTGATTCGTTGTAACTGTGAATGGTGCATTTGAGGATTATTCTGAATCGAGTATAGACGGGGAATGCGTATTTTGATATTTTTGAAGCGTTCTAGCTTGTTTAATTAACATCTCTTTTAGTTGATTCGTTGTAACTGTGAATGGTGCATTTGAGGATTATCCTGAATCAAGTATGGACTTCATTGGTGTGTACTTGAGTGTACATATAGTTTAGGATTCCTTCTTGGAGTCCTTCTCACGATGGTTGATATAAAATTCCAATACCAAACAATTAAATACCTTCTCTAGAAAATAAACAATTAACACACTAACTGCGAGTGTTGATTTTATATGTGCGAATGCGAATGAGATTGAATAAGTGAAACTCATTTGTGACGATATAAACATTGTAAGAATTTTCTTTATTGGCTCGTTTTTCCTACATAATAACTCTATCTTTTCACACACTGATTTGACAATTACTCTAATCAACGACTCACTAACCAACTTAGTAACTGACAATATAATAAGTGCGAGTGCAGTCTAGTATGAATGATGTTTGAATAAATCTTTGGAAGAATGTGCCAGGATAAAACAGTTATGTCAAAATTATTAAAGAGGAAACATGAGTATGTAACGATTAATAACAATGAGAGGGACAGAGAGAGAGAGAGAGAATTTTCCAGAAAGCGTCAATCATTCTTTCATTTAAAACAGTTTATTGCGAATTCCTCCATTATTTAAATATTTTTATCTAAATAAACTAATATCTTAACAGTTAAAAAACGTAGAAAATATTGTTGTCCATTGTTATCCACGCTAAGCACAAAAATAAACAAAACGGAAATACAAAATTCCCGTGCCAAAAAATCAAATCAAACGAAAACATACACGCATCTAATACCAACTAGCTGAAACTACAAGAAAACCAAAAAATGAACTTCCCCAACCAAAGAACAAAACACCCCGAACAAAGCCGTAACCAGAAAAATTACCCCAACATTGCCGGAACCAAAAATCGAGCAACACGATCGTACCATACAGCACCAAACTATAAACTGAACCCGTTTAAAAAGTCCCTGGTCAACCCCCGGTGGCGAAAATACCACGGGATTCGTAGCCCCGTTTACAAAAGCCCGTGTCGCTTATGCGCGCGCACGTCGGCGCACTAATGCGAGTACAATAACCGAAACGGTGGGCGATACGAAAGCGATCGAAACAAATCGTGCAGGGCCTGGAAATGAGCATTCGTATGCGGGAAATCGGTCGGCCGTATAATTCAGCGGTGAGGGTCGGGGCAGTGGAGTAGCCGCGCGTATGGTCAGCCGGGCCGCATCCGCCGCGAACTTTCCACTATTATCACTATTTGCCCGGCTGCCCCGCTCCCCAGCAATAACTTTCCGTTGCTCTGCAGCTGCACGTGACGTAGCAACGACTGTTTCCGGCTTCCTAAAGGATCGTCGTTCGCCAAGCTCGCTCGACCGTTCGCCTTTAATTACCAGAGCCGGCCTGAAATTCTTTTCAAACCCATGACCTAGGACACGAGCTTTCAAGCCACGTCTTTCGAGAACGCTCCAAGCTCTCAGGGATATTTTCCCCTTTTCCAAACACCGTCTTCCAGATGGCATTTCTTCGCTCGTCCTTTTAAGGGCCTTTTTCTTCGTCCCTGTTTCAACCAGGCAAGTTGCAGGGATGAAAAGTCGGGGTTCTTTGCGTCCAATGGGAATAGCATACCTGACACCATTTTTGTTTACTGTCCTTCATGGTGGAAATTCCTCAGTCACGGGTTTGGGGACGTTGTTTCCCAGTTCTTGTAGGTGAGTTAGGTATTAGGAGTGTTTTCCATTGGTGTTCCGTCCCGAAGAGCGTGTTTATAATTTTATTCTAGGGCTCACACTTTTAACAGACCTAACGGTTTATTTTATATTTTATACCGCGACTGCAATTCCGGAGGGTCGATGTGCCTCAACGCCGTTCTAGCGGATTAAGCTTACAAAGGTAAAGCAAAATTAGGAATTTTACTGGTACCAGACGCGACAGATGGGACCCACTCGTGACAGACCCAACAAGCGACGGACGGACGGCACTTATAAATCACGTCATTGACCATCAGAAATCGGCTCCTTGACAGTTTCCTACTCCTTAGCCAAAGGTCCTTGTGTCACACCCTCTGTCCAATTAAAACTCTTTACCTTTCCACCACCAACATCTATTTTACCCAATCAGAACTAAACTAGAGAAAACACCGGAACGAACACTACGAGACAGGACATAGAGCAAAATCGAGAAGTCAGTTCGTCTTCGGCACCGATCCTTAAAACATCTTAATTACACGTACAAACGCGTGTTCGAAACGGTACTCCGTTCAACGTCTACGTTATAACTATTCTACGCTTTTCTGTAAATAAACGCTCTCTTTTGACCACACACATTCTGCATCCTTATTATTACAACTAGTCACGCAATATTAATTTGGCGCGTGATAAGCGTTCTTGGATTGGATTTGTTAACCCTCTATGGACCCGTGTAACTTACAAGTTACATGCTAATGTATGGGTATTTTATTAAATACTGCATTCAACGTTTATCGTCTTCATCACTCCAGTTCGCGATTTTTCTTTCGATATATTTATAATTATTTTTAATAATATCTCACGTGGTTTCATTTTTCAAAATTCTAATTCTTTTTCATTTACCGGTTATTCGATCATGATAGGCTAGGTCCTATCAACTTTTCTCCACAAGATAACGTGGAAAATTATCTTCTCTATCTATTGCACATTATCTTGGCACAATAGTACAACCGTTTTTAATTTAAACTTTTAATATGAATTCGTTATAATAAAATTGTCAAAACTGCTGAATTTATTGCTTGATATTTGTTGATCTTATGTTACATACAATTCTTACAGTCGAGAAAAATATATATTCGGTCCATAGAGGATTAATTTTTACAGAACAGAGAAAAAGAAGAAAAAGAAAATTGTTATGGATACCATACCTATACCTTTTACCGTGACTATCAGAAAGTATTAGCATCTCGAATCAAACAAATTTTGAACCCCGAATGGTGCTCTAAGAAACCAAGTAAATTAAGCAATAGCTCCGATGACTTCTTCGAAAATAGTGTAGGAAGACCTACTAACAAACGAGACCAAGTCGTACTGAATGGGATCCAGATCGAACATTGCAGAATTACTCAAGAAATTCTTCTGAAGAACAACACCCCCGCCCTACTGCGACAAGTGCCAACATCCCTTGACCATCCATCACATCTTATTTTACTGTAAGGAATACGAGGCCTCGCGAACCCAGGCAAAGGTTCCTAACTCGATGGAAGAAATCTTTAACAACAATGAAAACGCCAATAACATCATCAGATTCATCCAATGCAACAAGAAATTATATGAATACATTTAGCATCTCCCCTAACGTTTCATGACCTTGCTGTCGATGCAACTTTTAAACCCTCAATTAAAAAAATAAATAAAAAATTGTTATATTGGCTACCTTTTCGTGGTGTTTATGGGATGCTTCTGACATGAGTGTTTGGATGAAGAAATTTGTAAATATTGTCTTCAAAAATCTGTCCATATACAGGGATACTAAGTGTCTAAAAACAGCCAAGAATAATTGGTAAAATAGATAATATTCACAATATAACAATAGTTATTCGTTATAACTCTACAATACTTTCAAAATCTCTTTGTTTCAGTATATCAAGACTCACAGGGGCCTCAAAAATGACACTATAATACCCTCACTTCTAATACCGCAAAGTGCAAGAAATATTCGCCACACTGTACTCGTAAACGAAGGAAACCTCGTTCGTAATAAACTAGGAAAAATAAAAAATATAACAAACGATTGGAACCCATTTGAAAACCGTGCACAGTTCTAAGCAAGCTTTGAAAAGCCCGCTCCGCCATTATCGCAGTGGCGGCCATTAACACGTCGATTTTGCTATACTTTCCGCTCAGGCGGCAGCTAGTGAGCACTTGATGCCCAGCGCTCAAGTATACCGAAGGGTATGAGCAGAAGATTACTTTGTTTCACTTTGTCGTTTGGACCGTGAGAATGGCACAGCCAATGCACAAATATACAAATTATAAACAGAAGATAATGGGGTGGGGAATGCGAGAAAGGCAAAAAGGCGATCACCAAGAAACGATCAGTCGAAAAAAGCCACGGAAGTGTAAAGATTTACTTTAGCAGAGGGAATTAAATTTTTACAATATATTAATTGTCATTGATAATTTAACCCTTGACAATGCCAGTCTTACGCACCGATGATGATCAAACGAAAAATTCGCTGTCAGTCCCTAGAATCCGCACCGTTCAAACGAAAAGTCTTCTGTCAGTCCCTAGGGACTGACGCCGCCTGAACGGAAAGTTCACTGTCAGTCCCTAGGGACCTCGCAGGGGCTAGGGTCGACCTTGGTCGGCCGTAGTATGGGATTGGCGACCCCACGGTGCCTAGCTGACGTGCACCTACGTCGAGGTTGGCTAGCAGCCTCAGAACGGTAGTGGTTTGCCACGAACGGGACGATCAAACGAAAAATTCGCTGTCAGTCCCTAGAATCCGCACCCGTCCAAACGAAAAGTCTACTGTCAGTCCCTAGGGACTGACGTAGCACTGAACGTGTTAAAAGAGGCCGCGGCCCGCGTGTCCGCAAAATTGCTCGTTCTTTCCTCTGTACAAGCAAAGTTAACTCCGTCGGCAAGCCCGGTGGCTTGAAATGTAACTCACGGGTCCATGGGTCTTTGAACGACATCCGAACGTGTGTGCTTACGTTTCTATGCGCGTCTGCCTTCCTCTGTCTCTTTACTTGCACCACGCGATGCGTGAACAGGCAAGATGTCAGGCAACCAAACCGACTTGAAAAGCGGAAATGTAACCGGGGAGTATTCAGACGTGTCCGATGTAAATCGTTAATTTAAGAGGGGAGAACCGGTTTGACTTAAATATTGACTTTCCTTAGTTAACGCGAGCCTGACTCCCAGCAGTAGTAAGGTCGCGTGTGTATTCAGCCCTGCTCGGACGAGACTGCCTGTGCAAAGAGGAGGCTGCGAGAGAGACGCCGACACAAGGGTACACCCTGACATCCGGATGTCTGTACGGAGTGTCTGGGTGGGAACTGTCGGATGGATTGGAATGGTGTATCACCGTGGAGTGTGTGGCGAATTTTTTCCCAGGCGGGAAGTATTTATAGGAGTGAAAAAGGAAAAGGGAAAAATTGGAAAAGAATTATTCGACGTGATAATTTTGGTAGCTCGAAATTGTGGTACCGAATTTTCTGTGGGATCAGAGACGAACGAGGGAAATTTATTTCGATATTTCTTGGTTTTGGAAATATTTATACAAGTGGTTAAAGAAAAGGGAAAAATTGGGAAAAAATTATTTGGTTTGAGGTGATAATTTTGGTGGCTTGAAATTTGTGGTACCGAATTTTCTGTGGGATCAGAGACGAACGAGGGAAATTTATTTCGATATTTCTTGGTTTTGGAAATATTTATACAAGTGGTTAAAGAAAAGGGAAAAATTGGGAAAAAATTATTTGGTTTGAGGTGATAATTTTGGTGGCTTGAAATTTGTGGTACCGAATTTTCTGTGGGATCAGAGACGAACGAGGGAAATTTATTTCGATATTTCTTGGTTTTGGAAATATTTATACAAGTGGTTAAAGAAAAGGGAAAAATTGGGAAAAAATTATTTGGTTTGAGGTGATAATTTTGGTGGCTTGAAATTTGTGGTACCGAATTTTCTGTGGGATCAGAGACGAACGAGGGAAATTTATTTCGATATTTCTTGGTTTTGGAAATATTTATACAAGTGGTTAAAGAAAAGGGAAAAATTGGGAAAAAATTATTTGGTTTGAGGTGATAATTTTGGTGGCTTGAAATTTGTGGTACCGAATTTTCTGTGGGATCAGAGACGAACGAGGGAAATTTATTTCGATATTTCTTGGTTTTGGAAATATTTATACAAGTGGTTAAAGAAAAGGGAAAAATTGGGAAAAAATTATTTGGTTTGAGGTGATAATTTTGGTGGCTTGAAATTTGTGGTACTGAATTTTCTGTGGGATCAGAGACGAACGAGGAAAATTTATTTCGATATTTCTTGCTTTTGTGGAATATTTAGGGTAGATATATGTTTTGATATGGATTTTTAGGTGTGGCAAATTTTTGCGAAGCAGGAAATATTTATAGAAGTGGTTAAAAAAAGGGAAAAATTGGGAAAAAATTATTTGACGTGATAATTTTGGTAGCTTGAAATTTGTGGTACCAAATTTTCTGTGGGATCAGAGACGAACGAGGAAAATTTATTTTGATATTTTTTGGCTTTGTGAAATATTACATATATATTTTAATATGGATTTTTAGGTATATTTAAGTATTACTATTATTATTATTATTATTATTATTATAGATATATTTTGATTTTAGATTTATATAGGTATGTATACTTGATTGGTATGTACATGTGTCAGATACAAAAACACATACACGTGTAATCAACATATTATGGATTTGAATTACGCAGCATAAATAATAATAACAGTGTGTGGGAATGTAATTATAATTTGTTAATTTGGGGAAATTATCTATTTATTATTTAATAATTAGTGATTGCTTATTTATTGTTTCTTAATTATTGCATAATATTATTTTCTCTTTGAGATTTATTATGGAATATTAGAGAAATTCTGTTACATGAAATAGTATAAACTATTAAGGTGACTTAATTGGACAGTTGTAACTGGTGAAACAAGTAGTACGAGTCAATTATGTCCACTTCCACGAAGTAGATTGTGGCTGTAAATAACAGACCAAGCGAGTACAGTGGAATGGTGTTGGAGGGAAAAAGTAGAATACCATAGTTGTGGTCAGACGAGCAATATAGACTCGCGAATGTGAGTGGACAACTCCATTTATTGTTGCACTACTGCAATGAGGTTGTTCACAGTCACACGCGCACAAGGAAATTGTTTAGTTAGATAATCCATTATCGAACAAGTAGAATAGGTATGGCTATTGTCATACAAGAGGACTGTACACGCTTGACCAAGTAGAACGCTGCCAGATATGATCACCAGTGTACAGCAAGTGCAACAATACCCTGCATGATTAAACACGCGAATTGGGCCCCATTCTGTAATATTTATACGTCCCTGGTGACGCTGCCTGCTCGAAACCCGTACTCCATCATCTTTTGTAACTTTGACGTGCAATTACATTATCTCAAATTGTTGCTCGTTTCATATTTATCGAGTGACGGAATTTTTATTCAGGACAGATATTAGAAACAACCAGAAAAATTTTCCGGATTATTTAAAAAAGGAAATTAATCACGACACGTAATTACTTTAATTTAAATGATCGAATTCTGAATTTTCTATTCGGACAAAGCATTAGATAGAATTTGGAAAGACCCCTAAATTATTTAAGAAAATATTATTTCACTATTTTAATATTCCAATAAAAAGAAAAATTACTCTTTGCGTTATTAAACAAGATATGAAATCATAAAATTCCTAGGTATAAAACAAAATTAAATTAAAATTAAACAAATTCCAAAATTGTAAAGAAGGAAATATTGCATCATACTTAACGCTCCAATGAAAAAATAATAAATCACTATGACATACTATTACCTTCCCCCTTCACATTTATCAAACGCAAAATTCCTGCATACCAAAAAACTAAAATAAAATTAGAAAAGAATTTCAAAACTATCTCCTGCCAAAGAAAAAATTATTTAATCTAATATTAGTCTTCAATAATAATAAAAAAGAAAAAATTTATTTACCCCCAGCATTGGGGTATCTCCCACAAGATTCCTCATTCAATTACCTTTCCCCTCCACATTTATCAAACACAAAATTCTTGCATATTAAAGAACTAAAATAAAATCGGAAAAAAATTTTTCAAAACTACCCTCTGCCAAAGAAAAAATTATTTAATCTATCCTCATTCTCCAATAATAAAAAAATAAAAAAATCCATTTACCCCCAGCACTGTATATCTCCCACAAAATTCCCCATTGAATTACCTCCCCTCTTCAAAAACGTAAAATTCTTGCATACCAAAAAACTAAAATAAAATAAAAAAAAATAAACTACCCTCTGTCAAAGAAAAAATTATTTAATCTCTCTTCATTCTCCAATAATAAAAAAAATAAAAAAATCCATTTACCCCCAGCACTGTATATCTCCCACAAAATTCCCCATTGAATTACCTCCCCTCTTCAAAAACGTAAAATTCTTGCATACCAAAAAACTAAAATAAAATAAAAAAAAATAAACTACCCTCTGTCAAAGAAAAAATTATTTAATCTCTCTTCATTCTCCAATAATAAAAAAAATAAAAAAATCCATTTACCTCCAGCACTGTATATCTCCCAGAAGATTCCGCATTCTCACCCCCGAATCGTTCAGCAGCACACCCGAAGTACCAAAATTCGCCGTTGGAAGAAATGATTTCACGATACACTCGAGACACCCCCTGCGTTCGAACACCTTCGTTTGAACAGCTTACGCACACGTATTACCGGCTAACAGGCGAATGGAAGCACGGCTGACAATGACACGGGGTGTGTCGGGCAGTGGAAGAGGCCCGTCACTAGTCAGACGCGCGTCCCTCCGGCAGAGACAGCCTCGGCGATATTGTTGTTGCCGCTTAACGCCAGTTGTTGCAACTACTTACGCCGCGCCCGCGTTTGTCGGTTCAGGCTGAAGCTTTGTCCCTGCAATTAGGACGCGCGTGAAGCGCGGTCGCGTTAATTCGTCGGGAACGATTCATTTTACCGTGATGCTTCTCCGTCCTGGCCCGTTCCGCGACGCGAGATTAATGAACGCGGCGCTTTAAACATTTTCCACCTCGAATTGTTTCCTCGAGGAAACCCCTGCCGATAGACCGGCGCGGAGGGGGGCGGCAGGGGGTGGAAACGAAGCTACGAAATTGTGTTTCAACGGTCTCCTTTAATTCCGCGTAATTCTTTTCACGCTGCCACCGTGTCGTTAACGGCTCTTTGTTTCCCGCTGAACATTTCCTTTCCCAGAGATTACGCCGGGAACGAACAAACCGCGAGCAATGGGGGGTTGGGCAGACTCGAACGGGACGAATTGGTTGCACGCGAAGATCGTTTGTCACGTTACACTTTTCTCCAGTAACGAGTTACCATGAGTTTGAATATGTCGATATACGATGATACGGCGAAGAGAAAAATTTAATACGTAATACGTGAATATTTGAACAGCTATAACTTGCGATGACATTTCTAGGGTCTATATTAAGGGTAAAGCCTATACATTTACGCCCCGAGATATTAATTTTTATTTAATTCTGATTTTATAGCAGAAGGCAGAGGAAAATTCGCGATTAAAAAATGGTAAAAATTCAAACGCTGGTTGATCCACTAAAAAATTTTTCTTGGGGTCCGAATTATCAGGAAGCTAACCACTGAAGTGCCCAGTATTAAGAAATCTTGGGAAAGTTAATGGGCGATTTTTTTTATTCCAGTTATTACGTTTTGAATGTAATATCGTACACTCAAGGGTTGTCAGCGAGGTGTAAAGGGTGGGGAATTTTTTCCAACACGAAGTTCATTTCGAATTTCACGAAGTTTCCGCAATTCTACGCCACGAATCGCGATTGTTTCCCGTTTTCGAGTGCGCTCGCCCGAATCCGACGGGGAGTCACGTACGATGGGCGTGTCTGTAAAACCGCATTCGAAACTCCCGCTGAAACACTCTCTCCCCCTCTCTCTCTGGAGTAAGAAAACGCCCCAAACCTGGGCGAATTTAATTCCGCAGTGTCCGATAGCGGATCCAGGAGTAATTGCGAAACAACGTCAGCGAAATTCTGATGGGAAAGAATCAGCTTGCGCTGATTATAGCGTGAAGTTTATTTTTATTTACGGGGAAACGTGGATCGATTAAAAATAAATTAAAAAGAAATTTTAATGAATTAGTCGTTGAAAATTCGCGAGTAAATTTGAAATAAATTTGGTAGAATGTTTTATAAGACTTCGAGAGATAGGGACAGGAGCAATAACTCAGCTGCGCCATCTACACGTTTCGTCGGCAGCCTTTACCACGTAGTTCGACTCTGACGCTAACTGGCAATCCCCTCGAGCACGCTATGAACATAACGGTCGATCCTGAAGCAAGCATAGTCGTGTCTCCATTAAACAAAGAGGTTGGCCAAGAAGAAGCCACGAACTGGCGGATAAAAGACGCGGAGGCACGAAAAACCGCGAAGCTCGAGGGACAAAGAACAACGTTTACATCCCTGCGCGTTGTTCGGTTGGAACGACAAAGATCTTCGACGCTTTCGCGGACAAGGAGGGTAAGCATGGACCGGTAGCATTCAACCACCGGCGGCTTTTGTGCCGCGGAGCAACAAAAGGGCCGACGGGAAAGCATCTTTTCGCGCGTGGACAGTCCGCGGGCACACTAGCGCCGCCGCGGTAATGGAGTTCGAACACAATCGCGCCCCCTGCCGCCGGATTTGCGGAACGTAATAACGCGGTGCCGGCCGCTAGCTTATTCTAATCATCGCGACCGGACCGAAATTAAAGTCCGGCGTGTAATTAACGCGTCGCGGCCGCCTGGTATGCGCGGATAATCGCTGTAAAATTACGACGGCCAGTGCGAAAGCAGGATCGTGGAAAACGCTATCCTCGCGATGCACGGCTAGGGATTTAATAAGTCGCGGCGCTGGGTCCGTTTCTCTTCGCTTTCGTTCGTTTTCATCTTCTTTCTTCTTCCTTTTTCTTCTCCCTTTCTTGTTTTATTAGCTCCGTGACGGTTTCTACGGGAATTTCGAAGAATTTCGCAGAGTTTCGGAGAGTTATAATGAAATCTAGTGGAATTCTCGGTGGAAGGAATTTTTAATAGGTTGGCACAATTTAACAAAGGGTACCGGTTCTTACTAGTTCCACACCCTTCTTTATTTCTCGTCTTATTAACGATATGGGGAATTTGGGGGAATTTTGGAACCTTTGAAAGAGTTATAGTGACATCTAGTGGAATTCTCGGTGGAAAGAATTTTTAATAGCTTGGCACAATTTAACAAAGGGTACCGGTTCTTACTAGTTCCACACCCTTCTTTATTTCTCGTCTTATTAACGATATGGGGACTTTTAGAGAATTTTGGAACCTTTGACAGAGTTATAGTGACATCTAGTGGAATTCTCGGTGGAAAGAATTTTTAATAGCTTGGCACAATTTAACAAAGGGTACCGGTTCTTACTAGTTCCACACCCTTCTTTATTTCTCGTCTTATTAACGATATGGGGACTTTTGGGGAATTTTAACTTTGAGAGAGTTATAGTGACATCTAGTGGAATTCTCGGTGGAAGGAATTTTTAACAGGTTGGCACAATTAAATATAGCACACCGTTTCTTACCAGTACTATTCTTTCTATTTTATTTCCTTCATGGTGACTTTTGGAAAACTTCCCAGAATTTGAGAGAATTATAGTGAAATCTAGTGGAATTCTCGACGCAGGAAATTTATAATAGGTAACTAAAATTTGACAGAATTAGGTTAGATGGAATTTTTAATGCACTGCAAATTGTTTTAACGAACGAACAAGCCAGTTCATATTACAATAGTAACCTAATTGCGGCTTTCATAAGAATGGATGCCTATTGGGGTTGATCAATTTGGTTTTTGAATTGCTAAAATAAACTACACGCTGCTAATAGAAATTTGAATGAGCTACAAACAAATATATACCACCTAACAATATTTTTCTCTCATTATTTTGTTCCCTCTGACTCAATTAAATTTTTCAGAACACTGAAAATTATACAAACTTTTTAATACCAATTCTGCAAAGAAATAGCAAAAAGAAGAATTCTTTTAACTCCCCAAATATTCACGAAGTGAGAATTTTTTCTTTCTCCCACTTGCCGCACGCCGAAACGGAAGAAAGATGGGATAAAAGGGAAAAAGGAACAAATCCGTGTCGAGAGAACGTTTCCATCGACGGGTTTAAAGCACGATAAGCGTGTTTTTTCGGCGAAACGAAGCGCCGCGAATTTCAGCGCAGATAACCGCAAATCACAAGCGCCGCCAGCGGGAAGAATCGGAACGAGCGATCGGCGCGCGTAAGTCACTCGAATGGAAAGCTCAGATAGACGAAACAAGCAGCGCGAAGATAAAGCCACCCCCAAAGACGTTTCCACGCGTTCCCTGCCGATATTTCCCCAGCGATCGTTTTCAACCCCCGTAACGATCGCGGATGCAACGCACCCTGGACGACCCAATTTCGCCCAACCGTGAACTGCCCAGATGTTCATTTCTACCTCGTGCCATCGAATATGTCAAAATAAAATCGATTACAATTATCGAAATATTCGTTACCACGATACGGCTGACTAGGGGTTGAAGAAAATCAAAATCGAGAAATAAATATATCAAATATATAATAATTTATATAATCTGATATAATAAATTCCTTATTCGTCTAATATGATAAATATTAATTAATAAAAAATTGATCTAGTTAGGCGAATTATATTTTAAATAAATAAAAATTCAGTTTATGCTAGAGATAATAATTTTCACTTTTTTCCTTTCTAATTACAAAAAATGAAAATTACTAGCTTCCTTATTAAAATATGAAATTTGGAATTTATTAATATTCAATTATATCTAATAATAAATATATTAACTATATACACAATACAGTAAAACATAAACCAGTAAATAACACTTAATATTACATATTAAATTAAAAACGTAAATTTAAAAATTATAAAAGAGTTGAAGAACCCTCAAACAATTAACCTCCACCACATTTATCTAACCATGTCTCAAGAAACAAATATATCAAATTAAAATACAAAGAAGGGGTTGAGAAAAGAACGGGTACCAATAAACAAATAAAAATAAAAGCAGAAACTTAAGAATTCTCAAAAAATTAACATCCATAAGGGACGAAATAACACCAAGGCAAATGAGCTTCCACCCCCACCCCATTTTCCTAAGCATACCCTAGAATTCATTAATATTCAATTATATTTAATAACAAAAATATTAACTACATATACAATACAGTAAAACATGAACCAGTCAATAATATATAATATTACATATAAAAATAAAAACATACATTTAAAAATTGTAAAAAGTTAAAGAATTCTCAAAAAATTAACCTCCATCACATTTACCTAACCATCCCTCAAAAAGCAAATACATGAAATTAAAGTACAAGGAGGGGGTTGAGAAAAGAACGGGTACCAATAAACAAATAAAAATAAAAACAGAAATTTAAGAATTCTGAAAAATTAACATCCACAAGGGACGAAATAATACCAAGGCGAATAAGCTTGCACCCCTACCCCATTTGCCTAACCATCCCTCTAGAATTCATTAATATTCAATTATATTTAATAATAAAAATATTAACTACATACACAATAAAATAAAACATGAACCAGTCAATAATATATAATATTACATATAAAAATAAAAACATACATTTAAAAATTGTAAAAAAGTTAAAGAATTCTCAAGAAATTAACCTCCATCAAATTAACCATCCGTCAAGAAGCAAATATATGAAATTAAAATACAAGGAGGGGGCTGAGAATAGGATGAGTGCCAGTAAACAAGTAAAAATAAAAACAGAAATTTAAGAATTCTCAAAAAATTAACATCCACAAGGGACGAAATAATACCAAGGCGAATAAGCTTCCACCCCCACCCCATTTGCCTAACCACCCCTCTAGAATCCCCGCGTCGAGGAGCGCGTCGATATTGACAAATTGTCAAGGCATTCGTCATCTGTATTCACCAGAGAGAGAGAGAGAAAGAGAGAAAGAGAGAAAGAGAGAGAGAGAGAGAGAGAGAGAGAGAGAGAGAGAGAGAGAGAGAGAGAGAGAGAGAGAGAGAGAGAGAGAGAGAGAGAGAACCGGTGCTGGAAAAATAAAAATAGAAAAACAGAGAAATAAAACGGGAACAGTACCGACCGTGACCAACTGCACTCCACAGCAGGACGGTCGAAAGGGATGCCGGGATCTGCGGAATCACCGGGCCCAGATAGCCGCCCCGGCGATGGACGGCGAAATGGAAACGCGTTCCGTGATAACCGATGAACACGGGGGTTTTGTGCGGGCGCGTGCACCGTGCCTCTCTCTGTGAAACCGATTAAAAACTACAAATGCCTGGGCGCCGCGGCGCGCCGTGACGAGATACACGCGTATCCCGCTGATCATAAATCTATCACGGATGAGCGGCCGTAATTCGAGCCGCTCGAAAAATTCCGATTTCGCCCACTCCGTCGCCCGTTCCGCGCGGATATATTTTATTTAACCATCTGCCTACGTGTACGCCGGATTGTACCGCGTACAAACGTTATAACGCCGACGCGACAAAGCCGCCACGCAAAAACTACCCCCTTCTGCCCCTCCCTTTATAACACCAGCGCGGTATAACGCGTCGTGTCACGAATTTTCTGTTCCAACGTACCTCCATGTCGGTGTGTTCTAATTTTGTGACGGTGTGTGTGTGCGTGCGTGCGTGTGTGTTCCAATATTGTGCGCGTGCCTGTGTGTGTGTGTGTGTGTGTGTGTGTGTGTGTGTGTGTGTGTGTGTGTGCGTGCGTGCGTGCGCGTGCGCGTGCGTGCGTGCGTGCGTGCGCGTGTGTGTGTGTGTGTGTGTGTGTGTGTGTGTGTGTGTTCTAATTTTACGAGTAAGTTCTAGTTGCTCTAGTTGTCTGTGCATGCATAGCTTTCAACTTTGTGGGCATACGTTTTCCCAATTTTGTATCTATGTGTCCTAATTTTGTGCGAGGGTGCGTGTGTATTTGTTTCAATTTTGTGGATAGGTGTTCTCCGGTTGTCTGTGCATGCATATGTTTCAATTTTCTGACATATGTTTCAATTTTTTACTATGTGTTCTAATTTTGCGTGCAGGTGTGTGTGTGTGTGTGTGTGTGTGTTTGTTGCAATATTGTGCGTGTACCAGTGTGTGTGTGTGTTCAAATTCTTTGTGTGGGTGTTCCTAGTTGTCCGTGCATGCATGGGTTTCAACTTCGTAGGCATATGTTTCAATTTTATGTCCACGTGTCCCAATTTTGTGAGTATGCACCTATTTCAACCCTTTCCACTCGTATATCGTCATATAATCGCCATTTTACATTTGATTATTACACACATTTGTGTATTTTTCTAATTCATCCTACTAAACCGACAAGTGAAATCGCAATATTTTCCCATAAAACTATTTTCATTCGAATCATCCATGATTGGTATTATTCTCAAATATAAATTCAAGCGCAAGGGGGTGAAGATTGTGAGCGCGTGTCCCAATTTTGCGCCCACGTTGCAATTTCTGTGCAGAGGGTGAAAGCTCGCAGGATGGACACGAAATTTCCGCAAAATCTGTGAGACCCAACGAAACCCGGATTCTCCAGAAGGAAAATAAAAGAGGAAAATTCGAAAAATGCCAGAACGAAAGGATCGTAGATCCCGTGGGAAACGGAGGATGAAAACGATTGGTCGCGCAGGCCGGAACGTCGACGCGTATTTTCTTGGAACGGCCATGCAAGAGGGCAGACGCGCGTGAATTTTAGTGTCAGCGGCGTTATATTACCAGCAACAAAGCCAGCCGGCCAGAGACGTTTGTATATCGTGACCACAGAAGCGTGTAGCTCTTTACCGTCGCTTTACATCGTGCTTTCCTACGCTTTGCGCTGTCCCACCCCTTTCCCACCGTCCGCCCTTTCACCCTGCCCCTTCTACCCCCAGTCTCGTACTCGCGACGCCCGCTTTAGCATAACAATGCCCGGCGGAATCGGGATCGGGTTTGACTGCGAGCAACGAGCGACGATAAACCTTGGCCGCTTCGAAACTTACTGCGACGACGCAGCGAGACGGGGTTCGCGGTCTTCCGGGACGAGACTCAGACGCTCTAAGTATTACAAGGAACCAGGAAGAATTAAATTTCGAATCGTGTCCCCGAGCTGGCAAGTTTCGCGTTGTTTGGAGACTCCGTCGAAGAGGATCCTGGTTTTTGGGGTAGGATAGGGTTCGTTTTAATAATTCCTTTCTGGAAATTTGTGTTGTTGGGAATTTCGTGGAGGAAATAGCCAAACGCACAGGGAAATAACTGTATTCAGTTGTATAGCAATCTTATTCGTAAGAGGTTTATTATACGATATATAATTAAAGCGTACGAGTCTTTTTGACTATGTCTTGTGACACTATGGGTCACGATGTATGAACTAGCCGTTCTGTTTCTAACTTGGCAGTGAGGAGCTCTGAGGGACGGCAGGCCCTTTTAAACCCTCAAAACCGACTCCTTGAAGTACAAAGGTCGGTAATGCAACCTTCGACAGGCATGTCGTCATCGTTGCATGGGCGTAGCTGACTTCCAACATGTGTGACAGTCTAACAAGCGAAGGAAGGGATTCTATCTTATACTGTTTCATACAATTTGAAGGAGTATACCTGGAAAGACCGAAGAGATAGGAAATCTCATTTAAATTCTGGTGTTTCTGTTTCACGTGCTTTTAAGAAAAGTTCTAAACGATGATTTTCAATTTTAACATCTTCGTAGAATTTTAAGAAGTATTCTTCAAGAGAATACTAGAAAAGAATTATTTATTTATTTATTTATTTATACGGGATTAATCGATTAGAAGAATTACAAGGAAATTATTATAGCAAGATATAAAATTAATGGTAACAAGGAAAAAGAAAAATATAGAAACAAAATATACAAATAATTTTAAGAAGACATCCCTGAAAATATTTCTTAAGAAAAGAAAACACTTTTCACCTGGTTATATCCAGTCTTACAATTTTTCACAATTATAAAACTTGTTCTCCTCCCCCAAACAACCCCAAAAAGTAGTCACAAATACCAAGGAAAAAGAAATTTCCTGTAATTAAGAAACCACCCTAGAAAAACACTCACACCCCCAAATGAAAAAAAATATATATATAATCTCACACGTTCGTACCCAATCTTCAGAATTTCCCACAATTTAGAAAAGCACACACCTCCAAACGACCCTAAAAAGTGATCAAAAATAACAAGGAAAAAGATATTTCCTGTAATCAAGAAACCACCCTCGAAAAACGCTCATACTTCTCAAATGAAAAAAGAAAAAAAGATACATCTCACACGTTGACACTCTATCTCCACAATTTCCCACAATTTAAAAACCATGCCACCCAAACGACCCTTAAAAGTAATCAAAAATACCAAGGAAAAAGAAATTTCCTGTAATTAAGAAACCACCCTCGAAAAACGGTGTTACATTCCCAAAAAGAAGAAATTTCTCATATATTCACACCCCATCTTCACAGTTTCCAGCAATTTTAAAAACCAACCCCTAAATTCTCACTACCCCCCAAAAAAAGAAAAAGGAAATATATAGAAGAAAGATGGCTACGAAGCGTGACGAATACATCAAACGGAAATTAGCCTACCATTGCCGAGGAAACGGTTTGTTGGATCAGCAGCGTCGAGAAAGGGCGCGTTGTTGCTCGTGGAAAGCGGCAAAAGAGGGTAGAGGAGCGGGGTTACCGAATCTGGCGTCCCGTGAAACAACGTTAAGCAATAACCAATAGGCCGTGTGCGCGTCGCCGGTGCAAACGTCAAATGCCATCCGGCACGCGAAAGCGACGCCGCGATTGGTCCGTGAATTACGCGAAAAATGCATCGGCGTTCACGATTGACCGGATAACGCGGTTTCCAATTACCGGCTCGTCCGCGACGATGACGCGACGCGTAATCGCGCCGACGTACCCCAGCGCGCAATCATCTTCCCTAATGACGCTTCACGGCGCTCCCAGCGCCCTTTTTCCACCCTCCAGGGGCGGCAGCCGCTTCCGGGACGAGGGGGGAGCAGAAGGAGAAGGTTTCGGACCGCGAAAATGCAAATTACCTGGCACAGGATGAATAATAATCGAATGGAATGGGGTGGTTGTTAAGACCTCCGCGAGGGTGGCTTTGCCATATGAATAAAGGGGGTTGCTACGTTTTCATTACGTTCGCTTTCGAATTTTTCATTTCCTCCGAAGAGGATTTCCCTTTTTTGAGGAAAGGAATTCGTTTTGGAATTATTGGAGAATTTTTGAAATTTGTTAAACACGTAATTAAAATTATTTTATTATAGTTTAACATCATAATCGATTAATTTTGAAATATTCGAAATTTTCGTTTTCTTTTTCGTAAAATTACGGTAGTGGTAAAGAGATCATCATGGGGGTGGTTGTTTCGTGTGAAGAAAGGGAGTGATCTGCGATCTGTTTGTATTACGTTTGCTTTTGCATTGATTTCTTCCACTAGCATTTTGAACACAGGTATTTCTTACAGGATTATTGAAGAATTTTAGAAATTTGGTACTGGTTAGACATTTTTAAGTAGAATAGAATCACCAATAGTATGACATTTTTAAGTAGAATAACAATACCTCTGCCTAAGAGTAGTTTAAGTAGAACGGAGCGACCACTGGTCAGACGTTTTAAAGTAAAATAGTGCTGTTACTGGTCGGACATTTTTAAGTGGCACAAACCAGCTAATAGTCAGAACATTTTAAATAGAATATGATCGTTTTGACATATTCAAGTAGAGTAGAGCCATGACTGCCCAGGCCGGGATTTAAGTAGAATGGGGCAGCTATTTGTCAGACACTTTTAAGTAAAATAGGTCTGTTACTGATCCAAAATTTTTAAGTGGTATAGAACCCGCTGGGGTCAGAAATTTTTGAATAGAATATGACCATCACTGGTCAGACATACCAAAGTAGAGTAGAACCGTCATTGTCCAGGCGTAATTTAAGTAGAATTGCATCGCCACAGGCCATACAGTTTTAAAAGTAATAGAATCGCCACTGGTCAGAAATTTTTGAATCAAATATGACCATCACTGGTCAGACATACCAAAGTAGAGTAGAACCGTCATTGTCCAGGCGTAATTTAAATAGAATTGCATCGCCACAGGCCATACAGTTTTAAAAGTAATAGAATCGCCACTGGTCAGAAATTTTTGAATCAAATATGACCATCACTGGTCAGACATACCAAAGTAGAGTAGAACCGTCATTGTGCAGGCGTAATTTAAGTAGAATTGCATCGCCACTGGCCAGACACTTTCAAGAGTAATAGAGCCGCCTCTGGTCAGTTTTTAAACAGAATACAAGCACCACTGGTCATTTAACCGGTCACAGTCCAATAGTTCTACCGTCAAGACCCACTGGCTGAAATTTACGAGCTTGTACAGCCAACCCCGACTCCCCCGGACCGAGCGATTGCACCTGCCGCGACCGAGACACCTTTTGCCAGTTGCAGCGGATCGCAAGATCCCTAGGACGCCCGGGTGATTGCGTTTTTATTGCCTCGTCTTGCAGCCAGCTTTCGCGTTAGCCCGCTGGTTCCCGTAACGAGACGATCCAGTTCGCCGTGGCGTGAAACAGCGTTAAGCAATAACCAATCAGCCGTGCGATGGCATCGTGTGCACGTCAAATGTCACCCCCTGCCCACCCCCGTAGAAATACCGTGCCCGTGCACGCATTAACCCCCGCCGAACCCGATGCAAATTACGCGAAAAATTTCCCTCCATGGCGACCATAAAAGCGGTTCAATCGCCGCTCCACGCCTGTTCCTCTCGGATCCTTTGTTTTTCCGTTCTTTTGGGTAATTATCGAATCGCCGATACACGATTTTTCATTACGAGAATAATTGGATCAAAGGCTCCACGCGCGACCAGCCCCGCAGAACGATATCCGTGGAACGGTATTTTATTTTTATTTTTTTATTTTAAATGGAATTGACTGGCCACGCTGGGAGCGTGGTTTTCGGGGATAATGTGGAAATGAAGGTTTATTATTTAGTATCGCGCGTTTGTTTCTTTATCTCGGCGTTAAGGTGGATTCGCGAGCTGCCGCTAGAGGCAGCACCATCGTTACTAGGATTTCCGTTCGAGTTTGCCGTCTAGGTATCGCGGCTTGGCAAAATTGGGGAAATAGACAGGAAATTTTTCGAAGTTTAAAATAATATAACAGGACGTAAAATGTTTTTTGTTAAATATTAATGTAAAAGATGCTATTGATCTTGTAATAGACGAGTTTCGAATTGTTGTTTCGCTATAATAAAAATCTAAAGGGTATATATTTTTTAATTAATTATTACTGCTTTTGTTCCTCTTTTCTTTCTTTTTCTTTATTTTGAGGGATAAAATGTAAACTATCTCCACTGTGATCATGGTTTTTAGATATAATAGCACTTCGAATATCGTCTTTACTTATTTAATTATTTATTTAGTTTTCTTTTTCTTTATTTTGAGGGATGAAATGTGATATATCTCCACTGTGATCATGGCTTTTATATATAATAATACTTCGAATTATTTGTCTATTTATTTACTTATTTATTTATTTATTATTATTACCATTATTTTTATTTTACTATTTTGGTAGTCGTCATTCCCATTGTAATTATACTTTTTCATGTATAACGTGAGAATGAGTATATTATACAGTGCAGGTCTAACGGCGTCATATTTATTTATCACTATTACCTTCTTAGATAATTCACCTTTTATCTAGGCGATGAAACGATAATTTTGGTAGCCTAATCGGAAAATTCGATCGGAACTGCCTTACATGGTTGAGTACATGTATGGTTCTAGGTCGAGAGGGTCCCATCAGTCAACTGTCACTACCTCTAAGAGGCTCCACCTTCGACCTTTGCACCCTTTTTAACATCCACCCGTCAGATCCACGCCCCTCGCTTAAATCTTCCCAACTTAATGCCGTACACCGACCCACGGCCAGTTCGTTCCACCCGTTCGTCTATCTGAAACCCCCGAATCAATTATTCACCCTTCGACCACTCTTCCCTTTAAGGGTGAAAATTAACGAAAAAATTTTTTAATCCCCTACATTGAACACAAAAATTCCTCCTATCTACCGACGAACGATACAAAATTTTTCTACAAATTTTCATTTCACGTATTTCTAACTCGGAGGTATTATAAGAATAGAGAAACGAGGGTAGATTTGTCGTCTGAAATAAAGCAGAAAATTTTCTTCCTCATCCTCATCCGAATATTCAAATTACAGATATTTATAAAAATAGAGAGAAAGGCCGTTAGCTTCCTTCCAATTTTCACCCAGATTTTTCAAACAGAGATAAGCTAAAAATCTCGATACGAAATAAAACAGAAAATTTTCTTTCCAATCTTCGTCCAGATTTTTAAATCGGAGTAGGGAAAAGAGCCATTAGTTTGCTTCCAATTTTTACCCAGATTTTTCAAACACCTAAAAAGGAAAAAGAGAAATAAAAATCGAAGTCATCTGAAGAAGAGTAAGATAAAAATTCTGATAAAATATTTCTTTCCAATCTTCAGCCTAATTTTTAAATTAGAGGTGTTTAAAAGAAGAGAGGGATGGAGGGTTTGTCGTTGGGAGTAGAATAAGGTAAAAATCGAAGGAATTGGAGGACAAAGCCAGCGTGACCAACAAAGGGACGGCTTGCATCGGTAAACTGGAGATGAACGAAAGCCGAAGGGGGTGGAGGTCGGATCGAGGGGCAAGGAAGACAAGTTTCGGGTTAAAAGTAATCAGGATAAGCTATTGCCTCCATTACGAGCGCCGTCTGCTGCCGGTTTTGCTCCTCTTTTCCGCGTTACCCCTGCCGTCCGGCCAGCTTCCAGCTTCCATCCGTCTTTCGGTTTCGTGCGATCAACGGGATCAATCACGAGATTCTTTGATTAAACTTCCACCAGAGACACGCCCTTTCGACATAATATCAACGAAACGCACCGTCCAAATGAAACTCGCGAAAACGTGCGCCGATTTTTAGCGAATTGATCCTGCCTCCCCCGAGGGACTCGTTCCATGTTTGACCCTCTTTAGAAATTCTATTCAGTCACGTGGCTCAAATATATGGCTCAAAAAACGGTGTATTTTGCGAGAAAAATATTTCCTTTTTCTATTCGGACAGCACTCATTTGCAAATTCCAATCGTCGTTTAATTCCCGACTATGGTTGTCTTTTTAATTCACTTTGAAAGCAACGAGAGATTAAAAGAGGATGGATCTTGGAGGAATTAAATAATTTTACTCCGATTGAAATTTGAAATTTCAATTAAGCTTCGATCTTAATTATACGAATTATTCTCGACCAATTAGAGGAATTTTATTACGTATTTCCTTGTCTTTGTTTTCATTCAATCATCGTTTAACTCTCGACACTGGTTGTCCTTTTAATTCAGTTTAAAAGCTACGAGGAATTGAAGAATTTCTGGCAAATTTTACTTCGATTGGGATTTTTTATTTCAATTAAATTTTCATCTTTGTTAGATGAATTATTCTCTACGAATTAAAGAATTGTTTCGCGAACCTAATCTTGTAGCAATTAGGATTCGTATAGAATTTCTGTCTTTTTAATTACGCGTTGAATTATGGGAATTATTTTCGAAGAATTACAGGATGTTTTGTAAAATAATTTCGTATGAATTTCAATGTTCAATGGATAAATATGAACATGGAATTTTGAACAGAAGATTCGACGAGAATCTTCGAGCATCCCCTAACATCGTGGAAGAATTCATTATTAAATTTAGGTACAAAGAGGAGTATCTACAACCAGTGGGTACCAGCATTTTCAGAAACATTTGCACTGGAGATAGAGCAGGTTATAAAATTTCCATGTCAAAAAGACGAAATTACTGCGAATAATTAGAAACGAAGCGCCGTGGAACATTCCCAGCTCCACTCTCGTTCTCGCGAGATGACACGGAAAATAAATTGAAAACCCTCGGGACAAGGTCCTCAGTCTACGATTAAGTATCGACTCTCGAAACCATCAAACAGTTCCTTTGACCGACTATCGAGACAGCTCTCGTGTTCTCGGGTATTAAATATTCAATTAATTAAGAGAATCATTCGCGAGACCATTCGATCCTTCATTGATCCAATACGTAACTAAACTGAAGATTTATTTACCTTTCCGAAATTAATAATATATTTCTAAAATATATTAAGGTCGTTCGATGAACTAATTAAGACAGTGTTCACGTAAATCAGAATCCAGTTCCGAGCGAGAACGTTCTAACGCAGATGGAGGGACTTGGCGTAGTACCGGGTAAGGGTGGCGCTAGTGACTTACTGCCGCACCGGGCTCGGACGAACTTTGGAAGCCTTCCCGTTAACTTTTCAACTTCCTTTTGTTCCTAACAAAAATTCTTCTTCTCCCGTCTCCGAAAAATATAAATTACAGCAGATATTCTCGCTTGGAGTCAAAATAGAGGACTTTTTATTCATTTTCCTAATGTTTCGACCTCAGGAAGTATGTGTTTAACACTAGATTTACGAAGCCCGTGAATTTGACGGAAGGATTGCTCCAATTATACGATGGTAACAGATTCAGTTAACTTATATTAAGACTGTTGATATAATATTAATATTATTAACCCCTTGGCTACTGTGGGCGTCTATAGGCGCTTAGAAATTTTGCGTTTGTGACACGGAGAGCGCCTATAGGCGCTCGGCGTAGTTTAACTTTCTGACACGGAGGGCGCTTGTTTTCACGAAAATGGCGCACATGGTAACTCAATTCCTGCCGTATGCGTATCAAAATCTGCCGTAGTCAAGGGGTTAATATTATTAATAAATAAAGGATGTCAGGCCTTTAGCATGACCACATTTTGTCATGTTGGGGGAGGCTTTTGGGAAAGATATAAAAGAAGGAAGAAGTGGTTAGTGAGGAGCGATTGGAAGAGAGTTCTTGAGAGACAGTTCTTTAGAGGAGTTCTCAGTCGTGAGGCTGAGTTGTCATGGTATTGTTGAGTTAAATTGTAGTCTCAAGTTGTAGTCGATATAGATTCGTATGCTTAATCGTCGCCCACATATTGTTAATCATTAACTTATTATTATCAATCAATAAATAGTAGTTCTATTTACCACCACCCAAGTCTCTACAGTATATAATTGTTTTTAAATTAAACTAATCATTAAAAAAAAGGCACGTGGTTTCCTTTACCTGTCGATTTGACAGGTGTCCTTAGAAATATTTATACAGATAGCGTCCGTAAACCTAGTCTGATAAAATTCGTGAAATTGGCATAGAAACCACATTGCTTTGCTATGGATCTTATGCTATGGATTCGATATTGATAACTTGCTACTGTATCATTTACGAATGGATACAAAGCCTATGCGAGCATAGAATTATGGCAATCCGTTTTTCAGTGGCACATAGTTTCGTCGTTTATTTTCTTACACGAATAATCTCTGTGCCCTCTCTAGACTCTACAATTGACAATTTTTCTAATTTTCGAAGCTTCGCTATTCCTCATCCACTCTGTCCATTTCCAAATAAAATTCCAACGAGAGAAAAACCCTCTCTCGAGCCATTCCTCGTAAAAATCGCGGAACACGGTTCCCCCGGCGCTGAAACTTTGAACCGCGCGAATTTTCGAAACGGGAGAAAGAGAGCGTGAATGTTTAACGCGACAAACGATTCGTTTTACTCGGGGGTGCGCGGTGCTTAAGCGGCGTCTCCACCGCGACGCTCGAACACGTCGAAAATGCTTTTCGCTCGCGCGATATGAACGTGGGGGCGCGTGTGGCCCCCGACCGCAGCCGCAATTCGAGCAGGGGGATGGAGGAAGCCGGCAGCGGCGTTTCGTGTATTTTTTTTTATTTTTAATCCGCGGCCCTCGATGCTCTTTTCATTCCATCCCGCGATTTATGAGTGGTCTCGGCGCGTTAGTTTCAGATATGCTTGTGTTTCGTTTGGTTTGGTTAGGACACGATAGCCTTGACTTTTCGCTATACACTGCTATTCGGTGGGTTTCTGCTTTCTAGTCAGCTCCAACATGTCCCGCTCGGCTCTGGGAGGCCAGCAATATTGGTCTCGTCGCGTTACGTTGTGTTACACTGCGTTTCGATAGGTTTCGTTAGGTCAGCTTAGGTCAGGATATGTTTGACTTTTGTGCTATACACTGCAACGCGGTGGATTTATGCGCTCTGCTGTGCTCTAGTATATTCTGCTTGGATCTGGGGAGGCCAGCAATAGTGGTCTCGGCAGGTTAGGTAGAGTTATGCTACGTTTGGTTATGCTACGTTTGGTGATGTTAGGATAGGATAGTTTATACTTTTTCTTGATTGATTTGATTGACATACACCTGGCTAGGCTTCTGATAATAAATTCAGCGTTTATATTTTTGGATATGAAAAGAGGGTGACTAATGAATGTAGGATTTCTTGCTAAGTTACCCTTTGCATTCGAGAGGCGTCTCTCAGTCGCCATTTAATCAGATTCTAGAGACGGATGTGTAACGGAATACACGAATTGAACTAATAATCCCACTTATGGGATTGTAACGGGGCTTACTATTCTAGCGACGCCACAGTCAGCACGAAACTATCAATTCTCAACTCTCGACTCTCCCCCTATCTTCCAGAGTGGGCCCTTTTAAGCCCGTCTGGAAGGCAGGGACCTCCACCGAAGGAGAAAGCTCCCCCCACGTAACGCTCTGGGGTGGAAGGGATTCCTCCTTCGGCTTAGGCTCTTCCTAGGGTCACCCACGCGGGGACCCTTCCCGAGAGGTGCCCGCGGACGCGTCCCCCCAGTTTACGATGGGGAAAATCGGGGTTGCGAGGCTACCTCACGTGGCCTGGTCCCGACTCCCAGAGACTCGTTTGGCCGCCAGACTCTAACGGGACCCCTATACCTGCGAGGTCTAACGATATCCTACATTCTCACAGATGTTAATCAACCCCCGTTGACCCCCGCCACGAAAAATACATTAAACACGATTTTACAACTCACCTTATCTGCTGCAAATAATATTTCAACATAATATGCCTCGCAACTAAAATATTTCACGTGTTAATATATCAAATTTCAAACATCGAAGTAAAATAATTATACGTCTTAATTTACATACGATTTCTTATTTACCATTTTGGAAATATCGCCGACTTTATGGCAGAAAGTCCTCGAATTATTATTTTCCTGTAACGAAAATAATAATTGGCTAAAGATGAATAGGAGTTCGAAGATTTCCTGCTATAAAGCTGGCGATACTTCTTTCAGTAATAAATAAGAAATCGTATAATAATTAACGCGTAGAATTATTTGATTTCGATAGCTCGCACGCCGTTACATTATCTTAAATTTGACACATTAATTAATATCGATCCTCGAAATTTTCGAAATTCTAATCGTGACTGACGGTCACCTATCGAGTGCAAAGGGATAATCCTATGCAGACAGAGATCTGCGCATCTAATAAACAACTCCCTTTTAATAGTAAAACAGGTTTATTTAACTAAAATATCGTAAGATGGCGAAAAATGATCTTGAGACCCCAGAAACTGACAAAACAACAAGAACAGAATAACACAAACGCAAAACTCGTAAAACTAATTTAACTTAGGAAAGGAACACCAAGATAACGCAACGAAAACACGCAAAGACGCACTCTGATTTAACTCTCTTTCCAACACCTAGCGAAAGAACTATTACATTTGTATATGTGTGTGAGCTGGTGTGTTTTGTTTATGTGTGTGCTGATGCCGTTGTGCGGCATAAGACAAAAGGTGGCTGAGTCGTCAGCTAAGTCTGTTGTTCGCCGGAGATGGAAATGTAAGGTATAAAATTATATTAAATATTAAATGAACTGTAGTATGAACAACAGAAAGTGTAGTGAATATTTATTAATTTGAAACATTAGAGTTTATTTTTTCAAAAACGTACAAGAAATTGATTTCCATTTTTATTCACAAATGGGTGGAATTCTGTTAGGGTAATAATAAATGGAAATTTAGAACGATGAAAAAAATTTTGAAGGATTCATTTCGTTTGTCATTGGTCTTCCTGATTTTTGCAAATGGGAACAGGACGGTGGCGAGGTTTTTAGTAGAAATAACTCGCTTTATCAGTCAGCGTCGATGGAAAGGGGGTAATTTCTTTTTCGAGACACATTCCATTTGCTGAAGGAAAACAAAGACCGTGAAGAAGTTGGTTGGTATGTGGGAAATGTAAAAAGAAGAAAGAACTTGGGAATGCGAGGAATTTCTTGTTCCTTTGTGCCAGAATGTTTTGCAGAATGCTTCGGGAAGTAGTGCACAGTGTGCAGCTTTCCACTATGATCTGTTTATTTAAATGATCTCGTACGTCACAATAGCGGGGGCTATTTGTAATATGTCTCTGACTGTAATATATGTAAATAAGATTTTACAGAAAATTGCACGTAACTTTCATTTCGAGGAGAGCCAACTTTAATCCGGCCAAAGGCAAATGTGCGTTTCAAGTCACTGCAATTATTATGCAACTCAAATTATGCACGAGTTTCAAACATACCCTGGCTTATAAATAAATTTCGAGATACAGAAATAATGTAGATAAAATAATACAGGTCTAAGAAATTATCAAAAAATGATTATAACCTCCAAAAATAATTATATCGTTTAGAACTTTGGGCTGTCAAAAATATTTCTTCCAAAAGAATGCAATTACACTCAGTAACCCTTATCACATAGAGAATAAAACACAAGGAATAAAATAAACATTTTTAAATTACCAAAAGAAAATTAAGATTCCTAAGAACAATTACCTCATTTTGAATATGGAACTAGAAAATATATTTAAAAAGAATATATACCATATATAATTAGAAATCTCTATCACAAATATCAATGCACTTAGAGAAAATAAAATAAATCTAGAAAGTTACCAGAAAATAATTAAAACTCCCAAGTACAGTTATTTCATTTTAAATCTAACTTAAGTTAACCCTATATAATTAGAAATCTCTATCACAAATATCAATGCACTTAGAGAAAATAAAATAAATCTAGAAAGTTACCAGAAAATAATTAAAACTCCCAAGTACAGTTATTTCATTTTAAATCTAACTTAAGTTAACCCTATATAATTAGAAATCTCTATCACAAATATCAATGCACTTAGAGAAAATAAAATAAATCTAGAAAGTTACCAGAAAATAATTAAAACTCCCAAGTACAGTTATTTCATTTTAAATCTAACTTAAGTTAACCCTATATAATTAGAAATCTCTATCACAAATATCAATGCACTTAGAGAAAATAAAATAAATCTAGAAAGTTACCAGAAAATAATTAAAACTCCCAAGTACAGTTATTTCATTATAAATCTAACCTAAGTTAACCTAACTTACCCCTACATAATTAGAAATCTCTGTTAAAATAAAATAAATCTAAAAAGTTACCAGAAAATAATTAAAAGTCTCACGCACAATTATTCATTTTAAACCTAACCTAAGCTAACCTAACCTAACCCTACATAATTAGAAATCTCTGTTACAAGTATCAATGCACTAACAGAAAATAAAATAAATCTAGAAAGTTACCAGAAAATAATTAAAAGTCCCACGCACAATTATTCATGTTAAACCTAACCTAAGTTAACCTAACCTAACCCTACATAATTAGAAATCTCTGTTAAAATAAAATAAATCTAGAAAGTTACCAGAAAATAATTAAAACCCCGAATCACAATTAATCACTTTAAACCTCGAGATAAAAAATATTTTTTCCAAAAAAGATTCGCGCTTTACGTCGTACAACTTAGAAACCTGCAACGTCCACAAACCACAAAATATCAGACAAATGGTTAAGTCACTTTTTCCACGTCGTTTTTGACGTTGACTCGCTGATGGCTGGCAGTTATTTCACGAGTGACCGCAGCTTGTAAGTCGGTGATTAGCGAGCCGTAGCGCAACTGATTAACGTTCGTCGGGGCTTCAGGATTAGCCTGGTAAATCCCATTGCTAGGGTTCAACCTGTGCGTCGGCCTGTCGATAGCTTATGACGTCGCTACGTAAATATTGTGAAATTATTAACACATTAGCCCGTCCGACAAATTTACACTGCTTGATCGCGCTTGTAACGCCACGGCATCTGCTAGGACATCGTCCTGTCCGGTGTACCCTGTATTCCGCTTTACCCTCAGGCACGAGGCCCCTTTACGTGACAACGTAATTGTTAATTATGGGCGAATTCAAAAGTTATTTTGAAATCTACGAAAATCCGAAACTTCGGAAGATATCGAAATTTTTGGAAGTCGAAGCTTTAGAGATTCGAACGTTCCTCAGAATTAAAGAATATTTAAATTTATGACAATTGAAATTTTTGAAACACGAATTTTTGGAAGCTCGAATATTCCTCAGAATTAAAGAATATTTAAATTTATGTGTTGATAAAATTCCTGCATGAATTTTCATTGAATATAATTAAATGGAATGTAATAATATAGGATATTTTCCCATTCGAATTAATATTCTAATTAATATCCCACTAATACTCTCACCTATTTATCTTAAGAAAAATTTTATTTATTATAATCCGAATTTGTTTTATTTAACTAAACTGGGAAAATGTATTTCAAAATTCAACAAAAATTACAAACTTCCAATAAAACAAAAATTACAATACACACGTAACACCTCTCAACACAACATTAAATTTTCCCATTATTATTCATTCCAATCACTAATTATTTTCCATTAACCCTACAAGCCTTACGTCGACTTTCCACCTAACTCACTAGCGCCACCGCGGCTCGTATCTCCAACAAACGCTCGCCGTAAATATCCTACGTATCTTTAAATAAAATAAAAATTACAATGTCACACACGAAACATCTCTCAATCCAACATCAAATTTCTTCATTACTATATCCAATCGCCAATCATTCCGTTAACCCTATAAGCCTTAAGATGACTTTCCACCTAACTCACTAGCGCCACCGCGGCTCGAATCTCCAACAAACGCTCGCCGTAAATATCCTACATATCTTTAAATAAAATAAAAATTACAATGTCACACACGAAACATCTCTTAATCCAACATCAAATTTCTCCATTACTATATCCAATCGCCAATCATTCCGTTAACCCTATAAGCCTTAAGACGACTTTCCACCTAACTCACTAGCGCCACCGCGGCTCGTATCTCCAACAAACGCTCGCCGTAAATATCCTACATATCTTTAAATCATTTTCCAATCTTACCGACATAATCTCGGATTTTCCTTCTCGCTACATGCATCACAGTGAATTAATATACCATGGAACTCCAATTTTGCGTGCAGAAAAGCAACGAAAACGAATGAAAAGCAATAAAGACGACTATCGAATATACCCGAAAGAAGGGAGTGGCATGGAGGATAATCTGCAATGATCCAACGCGATCGATCCCCGACCCAAGTCCAATATTTGCCAAGAGTTGGTGGAAAGTTCGAGTTACCATCACTGGACACAGGATCCGCAATTACCGCGCTGAACAACAATCGTCTTCCCGGTTGCTTCCGTTTGCACCCTCGCGGATTAAGTTCGCGAGCAACATAATCACTACTGGAAGAACAAACGAGTGTGCACCGGAGCAAGTTCGGGACATTAAAGCGGGCGAGGCTATTTGCAACACTTAATCCATCACAGTTATACTAAGCTTGTTCGAGAACTGTGTTAGGGTAGTTACGCTCCTCAAAGCAGTTTGCCACGCACCCCTGTGTGTGACTTTCGGGTAACGAATGACGCGACCGTGGAAGGTAAGGATCATCCAGTGATTTATCAAATTTATGAATTATAGTTGCCATTTTTGCCGGTCTCGTTGTAACACACGAAACGAGGATGCCCGGATCTGAAAGCTCGGTTAATTGAATTTATTTTTCACGTAACGTAAACATTTCGTGAAACATTCCAGAGGGAAAGGAAATTAATGGATCTGTAATTAAACTTGTTTATTTAACGTGATTCATTGGCGTGGTTTATTTGTCTGTAGGCGAGATAAATTATTTATTATTCGCTGTGGCTGTTTGTTGGTTAATTCCCAACAAATGTTTATGTCATTAACTCTTTGTATTGTTATAATACTCCTCGTTATATTCACGGCCGAATATTTAGTTCGTCATCTCGAAAATAAATTTTTGAAAATTGACCAAAGTAAGACGAATTAAATAATAATTAACGAGACTTAAAATAATTATTTTTAAATTATTCCTTCAAATTAGAAATACTCGGATCTGTCACAATGAATATATATATATATAATATATTATAGTAAAACTACTTACAATGAGAAGATATGATGGTTCACATGTGTGCATACTAATATGCACTTATGTTTATCTGAACGGTGCCTTTATTAGTAGTTAGGTTCACTGAAGGAAATGAAGGCTGCAATTGTTGGTAAAGGGACTGTAATCGAATGTTTCAACAAGGGTAATTGATTGAAATTTCTTCATATAGAAACCTGTAATTTAATGGTAAAGATTGTTGGCTGTAACCAGTGGTTTCTAATAATAAATACCTTCTAAGATATACTATAGATGACTATAGTCTCACTGTCTACTAACAAACGCGTGAGAAAGAAACTAAAGAGGTTAACTTAACCATAACTCGTGTGCAAATGCTCGCCAATTTCGCTGTAATAATTTTTGCGAAATTTAAGGAATTGTTCCGCCATCTTTGAAGAATTTATCAACGTCAAATAGTTAGGCAGATAAATTCGTTGCGCCTTTGAGAAATTCTTTCGTAAATAAAATTGCAGTGGAACGAACCTTCATTTGCATAATTTTGCTAGGAATTTGCATTCTACGTTATTACATATATTAAAAGTAATAAATTAAGGAAATAGGTAATGAAAAACGAATTTTTATAAGCACCCTTTTTGTTTAAAATTAGTGAAGTTACTGAAGCTTTTTAATTAACACAGCGAAATTTAGATATTAAATTAGATATTAAATTTAGATATTAACAAAGCGAAATTTAAATAATTAAATTTAGATATTAAATTATTATATTAAATAAGATATTAAATTAATTTTTTTATTAATATTAGTGATTAATATGTCTCTTTTTAGTAAGACCCTTTTTATATATTTATATATACAATCAAGATAAATATCATAAAAGTTTCTCACTAAAAGGAGGCATATATATATTGTTAGCAAATTTAAATATCGTTAATACGTATGACTAAAGATAATTAAGCATTATAGTGTATCTCGAAGCATTATTAATTGTGCTTATTTGATCCTATATTGGCTTGTTTATTACTAGCAAATTGGTTTATTACTATTAACCCATATATCACTGCTAAATTTGTTATTGAATATTAACTGCGCATTAATCTTCCTCTACTAATTTCTAAAATGAACGTCAACTAATCACTCCTCTAATATTCACATTAAACATATTAAATGTTGGGTTAATACTGAACATTTCGTTCATTTGAATCGAATAGAGAAAATAATATTTTATAACCCACGAAATGTTAAAAAAAAAAAAAATAGAAAAATTATTTCATTGAGGAATTCTAATCTATTTCCTTAAAAATGAAAAATTCGAAATTTTCCGTCATCCCTTAATTCCCACAACAAACCGTAATACCCTCCATCATAAATATAGAATACCAACGTCCAAAACAGTATAATAAGAGGGGGAAAAAATTCAAAGGACTCTGCATTACAGTCTTTTTCTAAAAATTCTAAATCCAAAACAGTATAATAAGAGGGGGAAAAAATTTAAAGGATTCTGCTCTGGAGTCTCTTTCTAAAAATTCTAATCCATTTCCTCAAAATCGAAAAATTCAAAATTTTCCATCATCCCTTAATTCCTATCCCAAACCGTATTACCCTCCATCATAAATATAGAATACCAACGTCCAAAACAGTATAATAAGAGGGGGAAAAAATTCAAAGGACTCTGCATTACAGTCTTTTTCTAAAAATTCTAATTCATTTCCTTAAAATCGAAAAATTCGAAATTTCGCATCATCCCTTAATTCCTACCCCAAATCGTATTACCCTCCATCATAAATATAGAATACCAACGTCCAAAACAGTATAATAAGAGGGGGGGAAAATTTAAAGGATTCTGCACTACGGTCTTTTTCTAAAAATTCTAATTCAGTTCCTTAAAATCGAAAAATTCGAAATTTTCCATCATCCCTTAATTCCCACAACAAATCATATTACCCTGTATCATAAATATAAAATACCAACATTCAAAAGAGTATAATAAGAGGGGGAAAAAATTCAAAGGACTCTGCATTACAGTCTTTTTCTAAAAATTCTGATTCATTTCCTTAAAATTGAAAAATTCGAAATTTTCCATCATCCCTTAATTCCCACAACAGATCGTATTACCCTCCATCATAAATATAGAATACCAACGTCCAAAACCGTATAATAAGAGGAGGAAAAAATTCAAAGGACTCTGCACTACAGTCTGTTTCTAAAAATTCTAATCTATTTCCTTAAAATCGAAAAATTCGAAATTTTCCATCATCCCTTAATTCCCACAACAAATCGTATTACCCTGTATCATAAATATAAAATACCAACATCCAAAAAAGTATAATAAGAGGGGGAAAAAATTCAAAGGACTCTGCATTACAGTCTTTTTCTAAAAATTCTAATTCAGTTCCTTAAAATCGAAAAATTCGAAATTTTCCATCATCCCTTAATTCCCACAACAGATCGTATTACCCTGTATCATAAATATAAAATACCAACATCCAAAAGAGTATAATAAGAGGGGGAAAAAATTCAAAGGACTTTGCTCTAGAGTCTAAAAATTCGAAATTTTCCATCATCCCTTAACTCCCACCCCAAACCGTATTACCCTCCACCATAAATACTGCCGATGTCGCAGTTGGAAGGTCCAAAAGCGAACGTATCCACGCAAACTCGCGATAAAAATAAGAACCGTGACACGCGTAAAGGAACAGGCTTAATTTGTCCGCAGGGTGGAAGTTTCAGGCCGCAGGGATAAAACAAACGAGCGTCTGCTGTCGGCGCGGCGACGTAACTGGCAAATCGTAACCAACTGTGTGACATTCGATTCTAGAACCGGCGCAAAGTGAAGCGCGGAATTCCATTTATGCGGAAAAAATTAGTACCTTCGTCGGTTGCTGTGCCGGGGCTATCGAGTTTCCGCGTTTAACGAAATTCCGATAAACCGTGGCGCGGATGGCGCGAGAAAAAGAACGACGCAGGTGTCGACTGGTTGTTGAATATTGGAGGCTGCAATTTTTCGTTCACGTTCTCGTTAATAAAGTTTGCGAGTGTTGGCCCTGGTATTCGTCGCGGGATTGCAATCTTCCGCGGGGCAACGAAGCTTTCGGATAATCAGGACGGGTCCACTAGATTAGGATTGCTAGAATTTGTTATCCTTTCGAGAAATGAAATTCATTGTCGAGATAGGTTGTACTTTTCTTTGACCATGATGAATATCATTTCGAGGGGTATGAAATCGTTAGAATTATTAGAAATTCTTTTTTTCTGGTGGATACAGTGGGGGGCGAACTGGAATTTTTTTTAAATAAATTATATTTTTATTTGGGGTAAAATGAAAGTTTTGAAAATGACGAATATCATTTCGAGGGGGATGAAATCGTTAGAATTGTTGGAAATTCTTTTTTTCTGATGGGGGAGTGGGGGGTGAATTAGAATTTTTGGTGAATAAATTATATTTTTATTTTGGGTAAAATGAAAGTTTTGAAAATGGCGAATATCATTTCGAGGGGTATGAAATCGTTAGAATTATTAGAAATTCTTTTTTTCTGGTGGATACAGTGGGGGGCGAACTGGAATTTTTTTTAAATAAATTATATTTTTATTTTGGATAAAATGAAAGTTCTGAAAATGACGAATATCATTTCGAGGGGGATGAAATCGTTATAATTATTGGAAATTCTTTTTTTCTTGTGGGGGGAAGAGTGGAGGGTAAACTAGAATTTTTTGTGAATAAATTATATTTTTATTTCAGGTAAAGTGAAAATTCATTGGACAGTAAGGGGTGATTGGTAAACACTCTTAATTCCAGATATGAGGCTATCAGAAATATTAAAATCTTCATTTTAGAAAACAGGAATAATGAAAAATGTTAGCCTGAAGTCTCATCTACGAGATAAATATTTTATTTAATAATTTGCTTGTTGATCTAGCGAGAAATTTATCGCGGTTGAACGAATGACCAATCGTGATAGATGGAGCAGGCTGCGTATAAATTGCAGAAGACACGAAACGCGAAGAAAAATTGATTGCACGTGCACCATAAAAGTAGCCGTAAAATAGAGATGAAAGCGATAACGCTGAATGCGGAATTTTTAATGAAAAATTCAAAACTATTCGTTTGATCAGCTATAAAACGCTCGGTATTAATATAAACTCGAGCCAATTTCACCGATTTCTCGTTTCCAATGTGATTGTTCGCTTCGTGAAAGGAGTAGCTATCTAGCCACCATAATTTATGGTCCTGTCATACGATGCTGCATATAGCATGATAAAAGAGGTAACGGGTATCTCTATTGAGATATTTCGAAGATATCTTAAATATTTCAAACATCCTGCTCTTATGTACTTCGTACAGCTGCAAAAATAGTTCCTATCTGAAGATGGATATCGATTGGACTGATGCTTCGAGGCTCAACTAAAATCTTTCGCATACCTAGACCATAAACGATGTGCACAAATTATATGGACTCGAAAATTTTCGATTTTCTTTCGAAATTATTCGAAATTATTATGGAGAATATTTACTCTTTACCATTTATCGTTTACCATTAATCCTATAATTATTACTTATTGGATTAATAATATCGATAAATATTTTCTGCTCCAACATTCTTGGTCAACATCAAAATTACAATACCTCAATTTGGAGTATAAATATGGAACAAATATTTGTAGAACAATGTAAGAGAAGTATTGAAAAATTAAACGAGGAAACAGAATGTTAAACAAATTTATTGTTGCTGGTGTACATAAATATATTCAAGTGAGGAAAGTCATGAATTTAAATGCAAAATTTTGTAGAAAAATAAAAAAGATCGTCATCTAATAGGTGTAATGTCAAACACACCCCTAGAAAATTATACAAAGTAGATGAAAATAAACAAAAAATATGGATAACCTTCAAGATGGCTTTGGGAACCTTTAACACCACAACCATCGACTTATAATGACTATATAAACATTTATACAAAAACAATATTAATTAAAGTACTGTAATAAAACTGAAAAAGTATACAAAATTAGGCTTCCATCTAAATAAAAATCAGTATCAATTTCTTATCCAAAGATAAAAATCTGAAATAAGTAATTTTGATTTCGGTAGGTTACGAGTTAGGAAATCACATAGACACCTACTGTGCGTTCGAGAAAAGAAGGCATAGCGTGTTAATATTCTCATCTAAATAAAATTCAGTATCAATTTCTTATCCAAAGATAAAAATCTGAAATAAGTAATTTTGATTTCGGTGGTTTACGAGTTAGGAAATCACATAGACACCTACTGTGCGTTCGAGAAAAGGAGGCATAGCGTGTTTATATTCTCACAACTGATTAACTCTGTCGAAGACAGTGACTGATCATTTTCGTCATCTACCTATGATCATGACAGTCAGCAGAGTTAGTTATCCGTAAGGATATAAACACGCTGTGCCTCCTTTCCTCGAACGCGCAATACCTAATCCCCTAACCATTCCAAATAATTCGCACATTCATAACGAACGAGAAATCCGAACTCCAATCACTATCAAAGACACTAATAGAGACTCTACAAGCTCCAAGGCTTAACCAGTATCGCTACCTGGGAGCAGAGTCCATTAACCAATCACCTCTCCGACAACTCGCCCCTCTTTAATAACGTCCCACCGATTGCCTTGTCTATCGTTCATGCAAATACAGGGTTCGCGTGGAACCCGTAATACCAGCCCCAGTCGCAAATTCAAATAAGCGGTTACACCGCTGACAACTCGTTCTTCTCCGCGCCATTTCGCCATTTTCGACGCGAGCGCCATCTCCAGCACCGCCGGGTAGAATGGCGGCGTACCGGCCGCGTTCGCTCGGCCAGAACGAATTCGAAGCGTTAACGGAAGCCGATTCGGGGCTAACGAGCAGACGATCCAATTATAGAATTTTCATTCGGACACATTCGCCCGATGCCCGCTTTTGTGCCGCGGGTTAAAGCGAGCCCTATTCCAGAGACCCGGGTATTAAACGCGCCGCGGGATTTAGCCGGTCGATTTCCAGCGACCTGGGCTCTGCAAAGTGCCGGCGCGAAAAATTACGCCGCGACAATTATCACAGCACTGGCCGTTATCGGACGTCGTGACTGGAACAAGGAAATCGCTCGAATGGCTATCTGGCTTCGCTGTTGGATCGTGAATGAGAAAATCCGTGAGGCTTCATGGACGGTTTGAATTCTAGTGGTCTAGGTTAGGGGCTAGGCTGTGGTTCCTGGCCATTTTTAGCTTGATACGAGTGAAAGACTTTGTTTCTGAATTTCTAATAACTGGGTTAATATATTTTTCAGCTTTTATCAAGATCCTGTGCCGAGTCGTGCATAAGTTGAGTTCCCATGGTTTAGATTAGGTTTGGAGTTTCTGTAGGTTAGGTCCGTTTCTGAATTTGTGATAAATATTGTAGACTGGTGTATAGTGTCCATGTGTAATCCCGCAATTCTGGATCTTAAATCCTGAATCTCAGTTCAACTCTTGGATCCTGCTGATCGTTTCTGGTTAGGTATGACACTATTCTGTATTGCTCTTCGATAATTGTTTCTGATATAATAGTCTCTGGTCAGGGTATTCTGTAATATTGGAAGAGTAAATCTGAAGTTGATGATCTCGTCTTCAGTACACCCTAGATTTTCCCAAGCTTCGACTGTTTACTGAACATTCTAGCCCATGAACCCTCTAATATTGATCAAGAGAGACTGTCTTATACATACAACTCATAGCCTAACAAATCCAAATCATCAAATCGGCAAAATCAATCTATGGTAGACGATATGGAAATGATAGCTAGATAGACAGTTAGACCAATAACAGTGTTTCTCAGCTGTCAATGTGCCTGAATACCAACCTAGAGTGTTAAAGATGTAACAAAGGAGTGTCCAACTGAAACACTTGAAACTCCTTTACAAAAGAATACCCAAAATCTTGGAGTCCAGGTGCCTTAACATCTTTTGCAGCAGTGACGAGTCGAAAATCCTGCCAAATTTGAGAACTTAAGGTCCCAGGTGAATCCGAACTCGTATCTAATAAATTTCTCATAATAGATTATTTAACATAACCTTCTGTCACATTTCCAGAACCCACCTCCTTTGACACTCATCAAAGGTAGCTAATAATCCTATCTTATAAACCACAAAAGAAACCCAAACTTCGCGCAATAATGAAACGAAGAGTTCCATCGGAATACCTGATTATGATTCGTCAGCAGCCCATCCCGAACCGATCAACACGTATATACGTTCAGCATGTCGCCGAGAACGTGACCAAGCTATGTCGGGCGCGGAACCAGGCCGCAACGTGACTCCGTCTAATCTAGAGGATATTTTCCGCGGTATCAACCAACGATGAATGAAGGGAAGGGTAAAACTCGCGGGATCAGGCGCCGTGCTATATTCAATTTGCATTTAAATATCCTCGGACGTATTCTCGAACGAGGCTGCTCACGCAGCACGGTTGGACGCCAGAGCTGAAACACGGGGATGTCACGCTATGGTCCGCTCCACATAAACAACTGGTCTGAGCAATCTCGATAAGCATTAGGAAAACCAGAGGAATCAGAACGAGGCTTTCCCTTCTGCGATTATTGAAAATATACCAAGCTGTTCTTGAATAAACGAATACTGGCTTCTGTTTAGATAGAAACATGGATCTATAGACTCTGCAGAGATCAGCAATTAGCAGAATGAGTCTGACTGACTATAATGTGACAGTCCAGCTGCCCTGAAGACAGAGATAGAAATAGGCCACAGGAATCTTAGTTAGTATTACAGTTGGAAACATCCCATTCCTACATAGACTCTATAGTGTATAAAGCAGTGGGCACCAAAGAAAGCATATGCTTTCCTCGCATAATTTTTCAACAAAATACAGTAAAAAGAGTCCTGGACTTGTTCTACCACTATGTCAGAAGCATACGTATCGATTGTATCAAAAATGGTGTCACACTTAGCGATCCTCTGACACCCCATTCCTAAATAGAGACCAGAGTGCATAAAGCAGTGGGCACCAAAGAAAGCAAACGCTTTCCTCACAAAAGTTTTCAACAAAATATAATAAAAACAGTCCTGGACTTATTCTACCACTATGTCAGAAGCATACGTATCGATTGTATTCAAAATGGAGTCGGACTTAGCGATCCTCTGACATTCCATTCCTAAATAGAGACCAGAGTGCATAAAGCAGTGGGCACCAAAGAAAGCAAACGCTTTCCTCACAGAAGTTTTCAACAAAATATAATAAAAACACTCCTGGACATATTCAACCACTATGTCAGAAGCATACGTATCGATTGTATTCAAAATGGAGTCGGACTTAGCGATCCTCTGACATCCCATTCCTACATAGAGACCAGAGTGCATAAAGCAGTGGGCACCAACGAGAGCAAACGCTTTCCTCATAGAATTTTTCAACAAAATACAGTAAAAAGAGTCCTGGACTTGTTCTACCACTATGCCAGAAGCACATATATCGACTGTATTCAAAATGGAGTCGGACTAAGCAATCCTCTAGCATTCCAAGTCCAAACTCCTGAGCTCCCTGCAGTGGCTGCTACAGAGATCTCAGCAAACTCTCTAACACATGCTTCTCTATTCTCTTTTACCTCACAGGTTACCTACACACCTCAAGTCAGAGGTACTTATCACCTGACCAATTAAAAAAATTCGTGTGCAAATTATCAGATCAACCTACTGACCAGTAGCCAATCCCAGCTTAACTGACATCGTCTGAACTCCCCGCTGTAATTACTTCCGTGGGATTCGAATACACGTTCCTCTATCAAAAAACCAATCTCCATAACGAAAAAGTAATCGGTCGAAATTTCGATAATTACCTGCGGATTTTAAAATCGCGTTAATTCGGGGATTCGATGGAAAATTCTGTACAGACCGAGGCTGAAGAGAATGGAAGTTTGGCGCAAAGGAAAAAGAGGAAATTTCACCTGGCCAGGGGGGTGGAATCGGAATCGATCTCGAGGGTGTGTGCTCTTCAGTCGACTCGATGGCGAACGAATCCACTTACGAAACACGCCGCCATAGAACGTCTCCGTTTCGAGGATTAACTCTTCGAACTCTCCTTGCTAATTTCGGAAAGTGAGAGGAGGCTTGCTCCGTAAATGGAAATACCTCGGGATGCGGCAGAGGGTAATTCTGCTGGCTCCGCTGATGAATTTCTGGTTTAATGGTCTCGTAAACCTGTTCGGGACTCGCACGTGTCCTGATCACCAGGTCCTGTCTCTTAATTCCTCGGGTAGAAATGGCGCGAATATCGTGGCATTTGAATTTTAATTGCGGCGAGTGGAAAACCCCGGGAATTTTTTAATTCCGCATTTATTCTCAGCTGTTTTGGATTTTAATTGGAGATTTAAATATTTTATGGGGGCAGCAAGTTTTTAATAGCATTTATGATAATTTTAAGTGCTTCGTGTATGGACAGCAAATTTTTGTTTTATGCTATAATTAGGGAAACGTATAAAATAGTACTTTATAATTGGAGTACAGCTCGTTATGATATTTTTAAGTGCACGATGCGTAGATAGAATGTCCCATATCAAAATTTGTCTGGAAACCAAGCTGGATGAAGGTTTGAAATTATTTTCAAAATTTTCCTTTTGGTAGGATCATCATTTCTATTCTGTAATTCACCAGGGACGTACATTAAGGGAGAAATACGTTCATTAATTTATAAATAATGCAAGTAATGGATTCTCTTATAGGAATTATAATTATCGTAAGAATCATGTATTCTTTTGTACGGAAAGACAGAAAAAAGCTGCAGTTGCGTCAGTTGTGATATTTATTTCTGGAAAATTGATTCGACCCACCATGATGTGCGTCAGCAATTCTTAGAAACTTGACTCGTCGCATCCTGTGCGTCAAAATCAGTTCTTAGAAAACTAACTCGGTGTGTCACGTACGTCCTGGATAATTCTTAGAAAATTAGACTAACCCCGTGAAAAGCAATTCCTGGAAAATTTTACAGAACTCAACACACCCTGTGTTAACAGCAACGACTCTATTAAAGAATTAAATTTCCATTTCTTTCACACGAAACCACGATACCTCTTATCACAAAATAATTTAATTAAATTTCCAACCCCATTAACCCTAACCTTAAGGATGGATTTTATTTTTATTACAAAATTAACGCAGTCCTAATTTATTGGCTGAATTTTCAAAAATATCTGCTTCTTTGAGCTGATGATAAAAAACATTAATTAAATTAAATTAATTAATTAATTAATCGAATAATTAAAATTGCAAGATTAAATTTCGATTTTTCTCAAAGGGGAATATCCAGCATGCACAGTAGGAAGAAAATAATAGCAGGGATTATCTGGAATTTTTATTTTCGAGATATCGGGTTAAACTGTGGATTGCAAAAATTCGCGGATGCACAGGGCTGAATTTTTAATCCCAGGAGGCTGTGTCAACCGCGCGGGCCATTTTATTCGAATCCGGGACTCGCCATTTTGTTTCACGTTCACCCGATTAATTTGAATTTCGGCCAATTTATCTTTCGGTCGGAAACGAAACGCAACGCCCTGACAAATAATTCACGATCGACCGTGTGATTGCCTTTCGCGTAATCTCCGTACGGTTTAAATATCGATTCCATTTTTATAGATTATTGCATTTGCCAACGTTTTATCTCGGATTATGCGGCACCCTCGATTTATACCGCCGTCCCGAGAAATAACACAAATTGGAAAGGTTTAATCGTGGACGTTAATCTCCTCGCTCGAACGATGCGAATCCTTGATAGCCGATTCGACGAATGATCGAGAAGGATCGATCATTGACATCCGAGGAATAATTTTACAAACGATCCCTCTGTATAATCGCGACACCAGTTGCGAATATATAACCTGTCACGCGTGTACTATAGTCAACGTAACACATCAAAATCCTCCATCTCGAGTATAAAAATGTTGAAACAAGCTCAACCAATCTCAACCAGCATAACAGCCTAGTAGCAAACACTACACTCCACGTGCTCAAAATGAAAATAAATTACTGAAAAACTGGAATAAAACCTGGGAATCCTCGCCCAAATCACGACTAACAATAATAAAAAAGGATTTCTTCAGAAGAAGCATCGAATACGCCTTGCAAAGTCAAAATTTGAGAGTCATAATAGGACATGCGAGACTCACTCACCTACACTTTCTTTACAAAAAAGATCCCCCAATTTGCGAAGCATATAAAGTGCCCTTGACAATGGATCACGTTGTCTTCGACTGCAGAAAGTACACCAGAAATCGATTAGAACAAAACTTAAAACCCGCTCTGAAAGATAATCTGATATATCTAGTAATCTGATGCACAGCAACACAACGGAGAATCTGTTACGATGTCTAAAACGAATTAAACTGTATAACAGGCTGGAACTTACCTAAGTCGCTAATAATAACCCATAAATGGTTGATGGGATATTAAATAACGAAATAAAAAAAAAATTTTTAAAAAAGGAAAAGAAAAATGGAGATTGGAGCTATTACAGTGAAGTACCTACCTGTTATAGCTAGGGTCCTGTAATATGATGAATGAGAAAATAATCGTCATTTGGGGGTGGTGATAGAAGGGATGCAAAGGAAGAGATGCGTTTCGTCCTGGGCCTACTGGACCCAGTGGACTCGTCAGTGAGGCTACCTAACAGGCCCTGTCTTAACACGTTAAGTGCCCAGTCGTTCCAATTGTTGCAACAGGAATTCCCAAACGTTAGGTCCAAAGATGGCGAAGAATTTAACACCAAAAGTTAGCACTTTTTGGACCTAGTTTGGGCTGGTCCCTGAGGATCGGCTGGACCCAAACGGAAAGTCTAGTATCGGTTCCAGGGACCAAATTTTATTGAAAAATTTGCAAATTCTACAATACATACAGGAAGCTGAGTATTTGCGAGAAAATCCTCGAACTTTCTCGAACTTGGAATCCATCTAGTAGCGAGGGTGAGGATGAAGCTGCTATAGCTTCAAATCCCATTTGACTAACCCTGTTCTAAACACCAACCAGCCTAATAAATCAACCTAATCAACCTCACCTCGCAAGTCTGCACCGACGAGCAAACCTGGTAAGCTGGGCACCTGCAGGCGAGTGACTCGGTTTCACAGCTTCGCTCGGCGCGTGTAAACACTCGCTCGCGGGATCGTGGAGGCCGCGAGGGCTGCAGGGTGCCGCGGGACCATGACCACACGGGAATCTCGATTCGACGGCCAGCAAATCTCGTCGCTCGCGTGTGTCGAGCGGTCAGCCGGTTAGTCGCTCGCGCGGCGGAGCGTGAAATTATCCTACGAGCTGGACGCGGTTCGTCCCTCTTGCCTCTTGGCCACGTGGCCCGGGACCAACCCTCTCGCGCTTTTATCCCATGGCGGAACGATTACAGCGATCGGTCCCGGCGATACGCGCTCGCGCCACCATACTTTCGCTCTAACCGCCTATGATCGGGTAATTATTCGAGCGCCGCGTGCGCGGTGTCCGGCAAATTGTGATGCAAATGACGGGGGGCGAGGGGAGGGGGCGGGGGCCGCCGCGCGTCCCGACGTGGGTGTGTAATAACGGACAAAGGGTAGATTTATTGGATGTTGGTAAAATGTTTTACTCGCTGCTGTTACGGGTTAGGACCGGGCGGAAGGTGACGTCTGTTGTCCCGTGCTGATGGCTGATTAATTGATGACTGCTCGCGGTCCCGTGCACGAGCATGCGGAACGGTGACCGGGACGCGGAATGGTTATAGTTCGCGTGGTTATGGCTGCAGGCTAGATAGTTGAGATGAATTGGAACATTTGCGGCGGCGTCGGTGAGGCTGAAGTATTGTTAGTTGGGATCGTGAGTTAGGATTAGGTTCCAGGATAATCGGCAAGTCTTACTGCTGAAGAGATGGGTCGAATAGAGAAGCACAGTTTGGGTAAAGAGACTTGGCTAGTGAATTTCTAGGGAGACAGTTGGGACGAATTAGGGTGAATTGGGAACGTGTTTGGTGCAGTCGTGGAAGCTTTGATGAGGTACATACTCATAGTTACAATAATGAATTAGGTGCTTTTGAGAATAACCAAGTCTTGCTGCTGATTAAAAAAGTCCAAAAGAGAAGTATAGTTTGGGTAAAGAGATTTGGCTAGTGGATTTCTAAAGAGATAGATGGGGACGTGTTTGGAGCAGTCATTGAAGCTTTGCTGAGGATTAAATATTCGTAGCTACAATGAATTAGGTGCTTTTGAGAATAATCAGGTCTTGCTGTCGAAGGGAAGAGTCCAATAGAGAAGCACAGTTTGAATAAAGGGAACTTGGCTAGTGGATTTCTAGGGAGATAGTTAAGACAAATTGAGGTAACCTTAGTGACATGTTTGAAACATCAGTGAATTCATTGATAAAGTTGTGATATCATTAATTGACACAGTGGATTAGATTCTTTTGGAAATAATCGTTACAGAAAATATAATTCAGACAATGAAATTTGTCTAGTCCACTTTCAGGACTATTTCACATACGAAGATGGTTAAGATAAATTAAAGAATTGCAGAAGTGTCTAAAACATTTGTGAATTCGTTGACAAGAGTACTAGTAATTTCATGACAGTGACCAAGTATTGCTACTCAGGAGAAAGGGAAGGTACAAGAGAACAGTTTAAAAACAGAGGTCTAATTAGAAGACTTAGAATGTTATTACCTTAGAGCTATCAAGATAGCTGACAAGAATTAGAAATGGGTTGGAGACTCTAACGTCATGAGTTGTAACGATGAAATATATATCTAAGGATACTCAACCATCGCTTCTAAATGAGAAGAGCAATCTAAGAAGGATCTGACTAGTGAATCGTGGATGATTCGCCAACAATGTAGTTAGAAGACGGAAGCTGGAGTATTTAACCAAGCTCAATGATAGAATTCATTTCATCAGTCTTCAGGATGTTAGTCTGTTATCTGAACGGCTGTTCACTTGTTACTGGACAAATATAGACCCCGTTACTGCTGCTTCGCTGCAGCTGAATCATCCATTCGATTCAACAGAAGTAGAGATAGTCTACTTTGTCCACTGGTCACTTTGGGTGTTCTATTCAGATGAAATGCAGATGGAAACAAACTCCGCACAGTTTACCGTGAATGAATCATCCGCAATGCGATTCTCAGGTATAAATCGTGGACCAAAACGGTCTCCAGATTCACCTAGGAGATTGTCAGGCAAGGACTCTTGAAAAACATAGTGTCACTGCACACACAGAAAATATCTATGATAGAGGTATCACGTGGTAGATTATAGGATAAATAGGTCCACCTAATGCTTCCAAAAAGCCATGACTATCGAGGAAGAAACGATGTCGAATCATGCGATATTCGACGAAGCATAATTCAATTTATCCGCGGACATCCGCCATTTCCGCGTTACAGCGATGGCATACATCTACACTGGCACATCAATTACCAATATTATACCCAGCGTTTGCGACCGTATCATAACCGATAACGTCTAGCACGCAAGAACATCCGTGGAACAAGTAAATATCACCGATTGGCTAAATGCGTCGTCATACGATCGCGATATCAAATAGCATTTGCGGAGGAATCAGCTACATTTCCATCAGAATTAGTCAATACTAATCCTATTTCCCAAAATCATCCATCTCTAACCAAAAATTTAGGAATCTCAATTGTATTTAGCAAAGCTAGCCATCTAAAAACAGAAATCCAGGAATCTCAGTTTCATTTCCAAAAACTTACTCCTACTTCTTTACAATTCTTGCAATTAGTTTCATTTTCAAGAAATCAGTCACTTTTATTCAGAAACTTGCTCATTATAATCTTTAAATCCCTTTGTTGTACTTTCAAAGATCAGCCATCACTGACCAAAAGTCTATTGTTGATATTCTTCAAAGTTGGTAGCCCTATTTCCAAAAACCAGTCACCTCTGTTCAGGAACTTGATCATAGTAGCCTCCAGAATCCTTAATCTTAGTACCAAAAATCAGAACTTCTATCTAGATACTTATATCTAATAGTCTTGATCCTATTTGATCACAGTAGCCTCCAGAATCCTTAATCTTAGTACCAAAAACCAGAACTTTTATCTGGATACTTATATCTAGTAGTCTTCGTCCTATTTGCTGAAGCCTGACCACTATAGCCTCCAAAATCCCTCAAAGTCCAATTACCAGGGATCAGCTACTTCTATTTAGAATCTTACTCCTCTAGACTGTAAAATTCCTGGTCCTATTACCAAGAATTAGACACTTCAATCTATGAAACTTGCTCCTCATAGTGCTCAGAATCCTTGGTCCACGATTCAAAAATCTGACCACCATTGCCTCCAAAATTCTTGCAAGTCTTACTGCCAAGAATTAGCTATTTCTAATCAGAATCTTACTCCCTCTAGTCCGCAACATTCTTGGTCCTATTACCAAGAATTAATTACTTTCATTTATGAAACTTGCTCCTGATAGTGCTCAGAATCCTTGGTCCTAGATTCAAAAATCTGACCACCATTGCCTCCAAAATCCCTCAAAGTCCAATTACCAGGGATCAGCTACTTCTATTTAGAATCTTACTCCTCTAGTCTGCAAAATTCTTGGCCCTATTACCAAGAATTAGATACTTCAATCTATGAAACTTACTCCTCATAGTGCTCAGAATCCTTGGTCCTAGATTCAAAAATCTGACCACCATTGCCTCCAAAATTTTTCCAAGTCTTACTGCCAAGAATTAGCTATTTCTAATCAGAATCTTGCACTCATAGTCTGCAAAATTCTTGGTCCTATTACCAAGAATTAATTACTTTCATTTATGAAACTTGCTCCTGATAGTGCTCAGAATCCTTGGTCCTAGATTCAAAAATCTGACCACCATTGCCTCCAAAATCCCTCAAAGTCCAATTACCAGGGATCAGCTACTTCTATTTAGAATCTTACTCCTCTAGTCTGCAAAATTCTTGGCCCTATTACCAAGAATTAGATACTTCAATCTATGAAACTTGCTCCTGATAGTGCTCAGAATCCTTGGTCCTAGATTAAAAAATCTGAGCACCTAAAGCTCCAAGTCCTACTACGCCAAGAATCAACTCCTTCTATTCAGAATCTTGCTGTCATTGTCAGCGAAATCCCTAATGCTATTTCGAAGAAGCAATTTTACTCAGAAATAAACTAGCAGCACTGTGCACACTGCCTGATCCTATTTCCAAAAAGCGAGTACACGTCTGTCCAGGAATCTACCCCTATCTATTATTCGTAAAAACGAGCAGGAGAGCAAACCACCACTCGACAAAGAGCTTCTCACCCTGCCACGTGTTCGCTTCCCATTAAACGGACTTTCCGTGCAGATCGCAAAGCCATTAGAGGGATCCGTTGTTCAGGTTCGATGGAGTTCGATCCAACGTGGCCACGCGGACACGTGTGTATATACGCGACGCGGATGGACGACTGCTGGTGACCATTTCCGGTCTAGGTGGCGTGTTTATCCGGACCCGCAGCCGCGGACACAGAAACCGTGAAGTCGTAAAGCTTGGCTCGAATGCGGGTCCTTGGTGGAGAACGGGCCAAGCAGACGGCCATAAAATTAAGGCGTATATAGATGGGAATTCAGAGGCTGGGAATATCCTAGTTCCTGTGACACATTTCTCGCGTTTTACATACGGTTCGCGGTTTAGACACTGCTCTCTGTAGCTTGAACCTTTGCTCGTCAATGAGGACCATACTAAGCGATTACTGGGGTTAGGTTAGGTTCATATTTCGTAAAATTTACGGTGCTATCTGTGCTGCCAAATTTCGTAAAAATTTAACCTCAACTGGGAAATAAATTAATGTATTTTTATTTTGTACTTTCAGGAGCGTGACTAGTGAATACAGAACCCTGGTCTTGGTTAATTAGTCGAAGTTACGAAATATGGGTAAGTGAAATTTAGTTTACTTTATGTAGACAAAAAGAATTTTGATCACCAATTAGACATAAATAAAATAATTACGATCCAATAGTCGAATAAATAAATAAACTAATTCGAAAATGATCTAACTCCACGGAAATCATAAATACACAGCCAAATGCTCAAGAATCGAACGAATTACCCACTCGAAATACCTCGCGTGTAATCAACCCCATCTCACCCCTCAAGTGGCGCAATTACCATCGAAGGTGATCCGCGATGTTAATCCGATAATTCAATATCGCATGCACGATAAGCAGAGAGACAGGAAAGACAGCGATACCGCCAATTGGATCAGTCTAATGGGCCAATTGCAGCCGTGATCCACCAGCCGGTGAATGATGTTTCGAAACTTGATTATAAAGCTCGAGACCAACGGGTACCTGGCATCCATCATCGTGGCCCGAAACGAGATTCCTCGCGATAGCATCGCTGGCTCTGGAGGACAGAGGGTTGAAAAGAACGACGAGTGTTCGTGACGCTGGCTTATTCCCGGGAACGATATTTGCCGATGGGAATGCGGTTAATTAAATGACACGCGATAAGGGGTAAATAGTAGTATTTCGTGACCATCTCGACTTCCGTTCCCGTGCCCTATTGGATTTCGGATACTCTGATCCCGAGTTGGCAGCGTTCGAGCAACTCGTAGAAATTGGTCGCGAAGGATCAGATTCTGGCGAGTGACTTGATTAGTTGCACGTGGCAAGATTGGGAACGACGATTTAAACGTATGCAAATTACTTTTGGTAAGGGTGAATATTACTTGATAGAAAATATATTCTCTTTAATATCAATGCACTAAATTTAGAAATTATTTTTCACGTTCATGTTTTTCCTTCCCTTTATACTCGATGATCTTTTGGCTCAAAAAGAACAGGAATTCGAAGATTTTCTGCCACAAAGATAATTTTTCGAGCAGTAAATAAGAATTGGTATAATAATTAATAAGTGGAATTATTTGATTTCGATACCTTAAATTTGGCATATTAATTAATATCGATCCTCGAAATTTTATAAAATGGCGACCGAAGGGTGCCTCTCGACTGCAAGGGGTTAAATATTTTAATACAATTTTAGAAATTGTATTATTATCTCTAATGATACATTGTAGAAATAATTATGGTAATAGTGTTAGTAAAATTGGGAGTAATTTTTGACGTAATTATTTTCGTCAAAATCGAAGAATAAATAACCACAGAGAATAGTAATTAATTTATTCCATGGCGTGATGAATAAATCAATTAATTCCCCATATATTAATTTCGTTTGGGAAATGTATTAATATACATATGTATGTATATTTAAATTAATTTCATGCACTACTTCGTTATTTCCTTAAGAAAATAAGAAAATTATGAAGCAGTCGAAATTTCGAATTTTTTTATCCTGAATTATATTAAACCTGAAAAATATAATTACTAAATCATATTTTCAAATTCTAGTTCGAATAGTAACCAAGAATTTACTAACTAAAATTGGTCTTGGAATATTAAATTTAAATTTCGAATATAAAAATTATTTTTACAAAATAGGGGGACCTAACCTAACCAAGAATTTACCAATTAAAATTGATCTTGGAATAATAAATTTAAATTTCGAATATAAAAATTATTTTTACAAAATAGGGGAACCTAACCTAACCTAACCTAACCAAGAATTTATCAATTAAAATTGATCTTGGAATATTAAATTTAAATTTCGAAGATAAAAATTATTTTTAAAAAATAGGGGGACCTGGTCGAACTTTTTTCCAGAATAGTCCTGGATCGAAATTCTAAAAATATGAAACGAGGACAACACGTTAAGTAATAAAGTAGCTTCCCAATTAATTTCCAACGCTACGTCCTGTCGCATTTTTCTGTATCTCGCAATTAATTACAGACACGTGCTTAATCATAGCGCGATATCTTGATCGGGCAGTAGACGAGGCATCCATCTTCTTCATTCCTCAATTTTTTGCCACTTCTTGCAGCCCTCTGCAACCCCCTTGGTCGTTTAATTTTAAGTTCGTTGCAATTAGTCGGCTAATTTCTTTTCTCTTCGTGCTAAATCTTGTCAAGACGACAACGACACGATTCTCGTAATGTACTACAACAAACACGTGATAACTCGTGTCCATGTGATCAGTCGCGGGATGAAGGAGGAATCAGAAGAAGCAAAAGCGACATATTGTTTTATGAAATCGAGGCTGAAATATTCTCGGAAAGCAATAAATAAAAACGAGTGGTGTTCTCGACTTTGACGAATGATCTATACGAATCGGTTATAAGTATGCAACACGGTAATCTCGCACGACGACATTAATCAAAAAAAGTCAATTTATAATCCCACAAATTAATTTCAGTACGACACACGCGTGTATAGGTGCAATTTATTTAACAAATCGAAAGGAACATTATTTTTCAAAACCTGCCTGTGGTACCACCAATTAATATTTTAACGCCATATACCCATATATCCTACAAAAATTTATAATCAATTTTCCCTCACATCGACAGAATTTTTACTAAAATCTTCCATGAGATACCAGAATCATTTATATCTGTGGATTTTAATTAAATTTCTATGACGTGATTTCAAATTTTTAGTATTTTAATATTATATTCGAAGAATTACACGTATATATACAAAATGTCTGATAATTGGTAGTACAATCAAGAGGTATTTGATTCTACATACAAAAATAAGGCGAAAAGGAAGAATGAAATTTTTTCATTCGACGCTTCGTTTTGGAGAAAATCGAAATTAAAATTCTCAGTGTGAGCGCACCTTTATTGTAGTCTTACGTCGTGTGTAGTCAAATTCCCAGTCATTCCTAGCCTTATTAAATGGATCAAATGATACAACAACAAAAGGAGATTATTCTTTAACAAATATATCAACAAAAGAGATAATTCACTGGATTAAATTCACGTGCCCCCCACAAATTTCCAAACTCCAATTTCTCCAAACAGGAGTCCCAAACAAAAATATTTTATTCTTCTTTTTCGACTAATTTTTACACGCAGAATCGTATAAAAAGGTTTCGCTACAAAAATTTTAATTACATTCTTCCATAAAAACCCAAACCCCTATCGTCAATTACATTTGCATCACTATACGAGGAAGAACCTTCTGCCCCCTCCCTCACCCATGTTAACGTTTTGCACTCGACGACTTTTGGCTAGAGAAGAGTAGAAATTCACAGATTCTTTACTAAAAAGCTGACGATACTTTCTTCAGCAGTAAATAAAATATTATATAATAATAGAATTGTAGAATTAAATTTGATATATTAATTAATACCCATCTTCCAAATTTTATGAAATGGTGACTGAAGCTCACCTCTCGAGTGCAAAGGGTCAATAACCTAGAATCTATTTCTAAAAATTACAAATACGTTCTTCCAAGAAAAACCTAAACTTCCATCACCAATTGCAACCACGTTATTACACACACAAGCATCACCTGCCCCCCTCCCCCAAAGTCAACAGCCAACAATCTCGCAATTAAAATTTCAAATACATTGTTCCAAAAACCCAACCAACTGCCATTAATTAAAGCCACAAATTGAATAAATTGTTCGACACAAGCGGGCGATATTTTCTCCAGCATACCCAACAACCGGGACCCACCCCGAAAAATCCATATCACCGACTCGTTTCGCGTTAACGAGACCAACAGAGGGGGGGAAAAAAGGCGAAAAGGAGGAAAAATGGAAGGCGTGATCGAGTCCCGGTTAAACAGGAAGCGAAGGAAAAGAGAGGAATCGAACTCCGGCTCGCTATTACGCTACATTGTGCCTACCGGATACGAGGCTCGTACCATATACGTATGCATGCACACGCGTCCATTAATCTGAGAACAGTTCATTGGAAAATGATCGCGTCGCGCCGTTTATGCGCCACCGTCGTATTATGCCGCGGCCACGACTAATCGCGGTTCACCGACCCCCACCACCCGCGGCGAAATATAGGAAAGAATGGCGTAGCCGTTCGGTTATCGACGCGACGCCAATGTGACGGATCGGTTTGGCTATTCGCCGGTATCGCTACGGCAATTTTTATACCCCACGTTTTACGTCCTCGTTACTGCATTACAGGATGATTCCAGGTTGATGGTAGCTTTGGTATATAGCACGTCTTTGTAATGGCGGATTGGAGGAGAAAGAAAGTTTGGCAGGTTAGCTGTGCTGGTTATGTGGAATTTTGCAGATTTCTAACCTAACAAATTTGGGTTTATGATGAAGGTTATGTTTGATGTACTTTGAGGAAAAAGATGGTATTTGATGAGGCCCAAATTATCTAAATATTTCAAGAACCTCGTACATTCTTTGATAATTACATTCGCTATTTATTGTAATTTTTAGTGTACCATTAGAATTTTATACTGGAAGCTAAGTTAAAGTTTAAACCAGTGTCAGTCTATGTGCAACAGAAATAAACAAAAATTTGTCAGTCTATGTGTAACAAAAATAATTTTCGAAATGAAATCCTATCCTAAAATCATTTTATGTCTATTAACGCCCCTTTCATAAATTTTTCATTTAAAAATAATTAATTGGACAAAATGTCTTCCTAGTATGACTTGGAAATGGTGATTTTTAAATTCAAAATGGAAGGAGTAGGAGACGTAAATGAAATCAAGATGGCTGCCTCCGTGCATCCTAACCTAAAATTAATCCACCCTCTGTAACTTTCCTATCGAGCTAAATACAAATAATCGTGGAAACTTTCTCGCTGTCTTCCATTGAAATAATCCCTTTTAATTTATTCTGCAACGTATTTTCCAATAAAAAGGTCATTCGGAACTGCAGGGAAACAACGTTGAACGGTGCCATTTACGTAAGCTTCTTCGGATACTAAATTCACGCTTGCAGCAGTTTTCGCAACACGTTTCGCGAATTTAAGCTCGTAAAAAAGTTACCAGAGCTTCCCGATGATCCATGAGGTCGAATAACGAAGTTCCAGCAATTGTATCACTGCACTCCTTAGCATCCGACACGCGTGTATCGCGACAAATTTCTTCTTTAAAATTTTCGTCCACGATTAATTGTCAAAGAAAATTTCGAATATAGTATCCCCGTGCAAATTTTGAACTTTGGCAAAACGACATTTTCTCTCCTCTCTCGCAATGGCTGCACCGAAATTGCGGATATTAAATCGTTGACTCCCATCGAGCGCAAAGTGCCACTCATACACATCAATCGAATTGCAAAAATCATTTCTAATTGAAAAAAATATTTTAAATATCAATCCGAAGAATTAAACTCGAATTTTGACTTTCATCACGCGAGATGTCGATAATTTAACAGCAAAAGCATCAATTGCGCTCTGAGAAACGATTACTAGGGGAACAATGGAGACTTTGCTCTAGGGAGGTCTAATTCCCTAGATATGGAAGCCATAAGGTTTCTCGACTCGCAACTACTATGTCGTGTCCGAAACGAAACATTTCCTATTGCGGAATACTGAATCCAGGAATTTCAATAACAAAACTCCGATATATGGATGAAATAAAAGCTGGACGTGTCGGCACACAATGAAATAATCGAATCCCAGTCAAACCGTGCTGCCATATTCACCAGCAACGATCGAGTATCCCGGGAATACTAATGAAAAGTTAATATGCGACGAGTTCACACCTTGTCCACTCTTTTCTTCCTTTTTTTCAAATTTTTGCAGTCTCCTTTTTTGAGAAATGTCGGTAAAATCACGCTGATAGATAGAAAGGAAAATGGAGCCTGTGGTTGACTAAGGATTGAACGTGTCTATAGAGAACGGAACGTGGCATCGGTATCCGGTATTTCAACGTGAAATAATAGAATTCCGGTTAAACCGTGCTATCATATTCAACGGCAGCGATCGGATATCTGGTGAATGCAGTGGGACTTCCGGAAACCGAATTAATATAGAGATACGATGTTCGAATAAAGAAATTTTTTCATAGATAAATCATCTTTTATTAGAGCGATTACTTTGTTGCCCAAAAGTGATACTGCGAGTAATAATTATTATAAGAGATACTGCTAATTTAATATTTTTCATCTATTGCACCGCCTATGTGTCACTTGCGTTAGTCGAATTCGTGTAATCCTAGGAATACTTTCAAATTTTTACATTTATTTCTGGATTTAAATTATAAAATATAATATTTTTATATTAATTACTTCCAATATTCATCCGTGATACTGACATCTATTTTAATTATTATCCAAGAACGATTTCAAAATTCTAATGCCAAATATAATTATCATATAAATTAGATTATTACCCGTTCCATAGCCACATATAGAACTATAGCGTTACATTTATCTCGTTTCCCTATATAACCATAATTCCGCTATTTATCCAATCACCGTCTAAATACATCATTCAAACGATAGCATACTGTATTTAAATAACTATACTATTGTAAAGTAAATTAAAAGAAGAAAAAGTACTCTATTAAATAATATTCGATTAAGCACACGTCTAAAAAAATTAATAAATAAATGAATAAAACAATACACAAACGTTATGCAAAATTGCACAACGCCATCTACCAAGGAAAATCGACCGCGCTAATTATATGCGAGCCAGTACGACAAACGCGCAGTTACAGTTATCGGCGAAGCTATTGTTTAACGCGCAATTTCAGCCCTGGCTACACGGTGATTTATCACGCGGGAATAAATTACTTGGCGCCAAAGGCCCTGGGATAGGCCGTCACACGAGCCTCACGCGTTTTGTTCCTCGACCCGACTATCGACCGAACCCGTTTTGCTTTATCGCTCTGGCCCACCTGTCGATGGGAAATCGATGTCCCCTGAATAATTTCATAACCTTTTCACGCCTCCGCGGGTTATAATGGCCGAAATAACATATTACAATGCGAGCGGACAGTCACGGCGAATGAAACACCCCCACGAGACGCGTGGATGCCAAACGAATTTCAAAATTATTCGCGAGAAAATTCGAGTCAGTTCCGACGGAGGTTAGAAAGTCGAGAGATTAGCGTATTATCCCGTAAATACAATACTTTGCCACTTCGAAGAGTACGAGATTGAATTTGAATCAATTTTTTGAAATAATACACCTTTTTGTTAATAAAAAACAATAATATGTTTATTGTCATCTCCCTCTCACAGACGATGATTTTGACACTACACGAAAATACAATTGCTGCATGGTTATGGTAGAACGCATCGAAATTTAAATATTGACGTCTGTGGTTATTTTGAAGGTTATGTATCGAGAAATAAACATTAAAGAATTTATAAATTGACACCACGTAATTTACACCAAGGTGTATACTCGTATTTTATTAATACGCGGTTGGTACTACTGCGTTGACATACGAGTCTTTTTGTAGGTTAGAAGGGATATACGAAATGTTAAAAATGACGTGGAAATGAGACACACGAAAATTATGAGTTTCTTTCCCGGCGAAAAATGTAGAATTATTTTGCATGATAAATATCGCAACAGCTACGTGGTATCAGGTGTCCAACGTGTGAACGAGAAAAAATATAATATATGCAACAGTATTATCTCGACTCGGATAATTAGTGTTTATTAACATCCCACATTTATCAGTCAGCGAAAATATCACCGTGTCCACATTCATTTGAATATGCCAGTCCACGCTGCTGGACATAACTGAATTTAATCATTTCGACAAAAATTCACGTTCCACGTATACACGATTCTAAACACGCGGTAAAAACAGCTAAAAATACAACAGAACTCCGCGAAAGTATCACTGAAACTCTATACGACTATCATTACCAGAATCAACATGGTAAGCAAACATTTATCCCTGCGTGTCCGAAGCAATAGAATATTTTCCCGTGTCGCGTTATTTCGAATAACATTCCAGAATAGCTTCCTAAACTTTGATACAAACAAGAATACCTATTATTTTTAAAACTACGAATATATAATCATTCTCGAAAAAATACAGCTTACACGTATAATTAGAAAATTTTAACTTCAACCTGTCACGTACGTATCCCTCGCACATATAACGATAGAAAATTTTACCACGATAATATTCTATCACAACGTATCTAACAACGAAATTACTAAAATTGTGATTCTGCACCTTTCCTGTACACGAAACACAAAATATTTATACATCCGATGGCCAACATACATTTCGACACGTATAATCGTATGACGCAATCCACAGACAAGTTACATAATAATCGTATGACGCAATCCACCGCCAAATTACGTAACAATCGTATGACGCAATACACAGAAAAATTACGTAATAATCGTAATGTAATAATTTTCGCGAACAATGAATAAAAATTTGAACTCATGTACTCACTCGAAAGTCGTGGAACGTCGTCATCGGGAAACCAGCGTTCTTTATAATAATATTGTCGTCCCCCGTCGTCGATCGTCGAACGTTCGCCTTTCGTCCAGATCGCTACGACGCACAACGTGACAAAAGCATCGCCATTGTAGCCCGCTGTATCATACCTTATCGCTGGCGACCAGGGGGCAAGGAACTATCGGAGAAGACTGTTTCCTCCTTTCGATCGATCGATTCGTCGGATTGCACAGACATCGCGGCACACGAGGAAACGAGAAACGTCGCGGAACACCACGCGGACAGAAGGACCGGACAAAGGACGGTGACGCGAATAGGCACACGAAATTCTTTGTGACGTCACGCGTCTTCTTCACGCGTAATGCGCAAATTGCTCGATAGGCGGCGCGAGCGGGCTGCTTCGAACGAGATTCAGCAGAGCGGTGACGCTACGGTCGATATGATCAACAAGGCGCTTCGAAAATTAAAGCGTTAAGCCGCCTTTACACCGTACATTGGCGTACACCGTAAACGTTATATAGCACGGTTATAAAGTTTATCAGGAAATAGGGAAGAATAATATAGTATAATACTATGTTAAATAACACTTTTCGCTTTATATTCAATTCCGAATCGATGTCGTATAATCTTCGTTGCTGATCGCGCTCGTCTCGCCTCGCGCCATATTCGAATTGCTGTTTCAGCTTTCGGAACACGTAAACTTTAACACTTGAACGATTTTATATCTTTAGTATACCGATTCCGCGTATATCCTCTTGTATACGTAGGATACGTAGAAAGGATTCAATTGAACCGTTTCCATAGTTGATTCGAGATTAGATACGGTTCGTACGTTCCGGTTGATGTATGTCATCGCTCGCTCATAAATGCAAGGGCGTAGCGTGACTTGCGCCACTAATTCGCGAAGGAAACCGCCATGCTGAGTCACCTCGCTATTTGCTTCGCGGCTTCCTTTGTCACCGTCGAGATTTTAATCCTCGAATGCTCGGGCAAGGAAGGTGGTGAAAATTAAATAAAGCGAAATAGAACTATGCCCACTTGGATTCAGAAATCTTTGACTTTCTATCAACTCTTGATAAACAATATTTATCAGAAATTTTCACGCTTGAATTTAATAGAAAGAAAATTATATATTGAACAGTATTTAATATAAAATTTTTTAAAATGAACCATCAGGATTTTAAAATCTTTAAGTCACCGGATATAAATTTCGCTATTTGATGTCGTTAAAATTTTGTGCGACGCCTTTTCCTATTTTCCATTATATTTTTCCATCTTATGTATGGATATAAGGATATAAAAGGAATTTTACGAGTCGAACTGTTTCCTCGGTCTTATCTTCGTTTCGTAAAATTCTTGCTATAGCTATGGAGTCGGTTATCAGTCCACTAGAGCCACGTTTATTCGAAGTTACGGTAGTAGTTCTATATGCAAACGTGGGACATTGGGAGAAGAAAAGAGCATATACTGCTGCCAAAATTGCAAAGTTTAACCTTGTTTGGGGAAGTATTTCGAGCCATATACGATCGTGCAGTCCAACCATCCTGTGAATCGTAAAACGATATATAAAAATGGAGAAACAGGAATTGACGAACTTAAAGGACGTGACTAAAATTGCTGTACCTCATAAGCGAGCAGAAAACGAGTGTAAAGTCTTTCAATCTTAGTCAAATCATCCTCAACATCCACCTTTTCATTTTCTCAAATTGGGGTACCTGCTTTCACTCACCTAAACCCTTCCAACCTCAACCTAAAATTATTATCATATTCTATTTGGAAGCATACGTAACCCTAATTTGTATACATTGTTTGATTATTACACATAAACCAATCTTAAACCATTTAATTGCAAGTATACATATGCAACATGATCCAAATTTTCCTCAATTCGTGTCACTATTTTTATTTTTAACCTCAGCTATCAGTTTCATTATTGCTAACCCCACGTGCACGAGATTATGGTCACGCAAAAATTCACTTCAGTGGCACCAATCCCTGTTTAGAGAACACAACCCAAATTTAACGCAAAGACAAACTGCTTGGAAGAGGTCTCGAACCAGCTATATCCGTGACCTGCCCACCTACGAACACGTGTCCAGCAGCCTAAACGCACCTGGGTCAACTATTATTACTCGACAATCATCAGCTATTGACTCTCGTGCACGTAATCCAGGTCGAGTACCAAAGAAATCCCTGGAACCTTCTACAGCGAGATCATGATCGAGATCGATTCTCCATCTCGGTGCAGATATGAAATCACTGTCTTGAATTTCTTCCGAGACCACATCAATCGCGATCACATGGGACGTTACGAGCAACGTCTTTCCGACTTGTCAACTTTATTCGATAGTGATTCGATATCCAGCCTGGCTCTCCAGCGGGGTACCAAACGACAGGGTCTCCTCGCTGTCGATCGATCGATCGATCCCGGCCCGGTGTGCATACGCGGGACGAGGGAACACGAGTTACGCTAATACCACGTACCGAATGTTATACGGAACAGAGACAGGCGTGTACACACGTGGACACGTACACATTCGCGAGATTCGCGTGTCACAGGCAGCAGGACGAATTCCAGAGACAGCTTGATGGATGATACCTTTGTGTCTTCGTTGCGCTCACGCGTCATCCGCCGAGGATCCAGGCTCAGGCTCAGACTCAGGCGGCTACGAGGAAGAAATTGGAACGTGTTCGACAAATATTTCCCAACGAAAGTGCCGCCCTCTGCTTGGTGTAAAAATATCGTTAAACGTCGCAGACCGGGCTCTAAAAGCCCGCGAAAGAGACAGAGGTGCGGAAGCAAGACTCTGGAGGACTGGGGAAGATCGAGTAGACCTGGCAGGTCGCGAGACATGAGTTGGAAGATGGATGCCTGGTTTCCAGGCTGATACACGACCGAAGGATCTCTCGATCGGTCCTAATTCGCCAGGAAACACTTGTTCGGGGATTCCAAGGGTCTCGCTGCTCAGATTCCCTTTAACACCCAATAGGAGTCCCGTGCACACACGCGACAGACGCGGCAACACCTGCGGAATACTCATGGTTCTTGCATCCCGCCGATATTGACCCTGCTTAATGCGTCGCGTTACACTGCCGAGGCTCTCAGTCGAGATTTGAAATTGTAATATCGAGGCCTTACATCGCGAAATATCATATCGCCCGGCCGGATAAATGATATTCATACCGACCGCATAAATGAATATTTTCCCGCGATGGATTTGATGCAATAATTTCCAATCGCGAAAACGTCTTCCCGTCGTGTATATTAAGCTCGCTTCCCGTGGACCGGACGTGCTTTGCGGAAAGCAGCAAAGAAGAAGGGAAGGGAATCGTCGAGGATGGATGTTCCACGAGTGTCTTACGAGAGCAACGTTCGCCAGTGCTCAGACAGAGCGATAGTCGAGGCATCCATTAGGCAAGGATTCAGCTCAGCCTCTTTGCGAGCTTGGTTTAATTCCTTCCTGCAGATAATGACCATTCTCACTTCCTCCATTTCAAAGTTCTAAGAATTCTCTCGTCACGTGGTTCTAACAGATATGAGTATTTGACAGTGACCTGATGTGATACGACGATGTGAAGATCGAGGGGACACATAGGACGATGACAGCTGAACAAATACGTATGACAATCCTATCAAGACTGTACTCTGAGATTTCTAGGTTTAATAGTCAAATGGTGGATCAAAGATTGGAGACTGCACTGGATAGTGACAGCCAAACAAATTTGCTCCTTCAAAACAGAGAAGACTACTATAACAGTCCAGAATTGGCAACCAAATGACACATGGGATACCACAAACAAAAATCCAAATTGCAAATTCCAAATATTCCAAGATTGCACACTGCATCATCTTTTCCCAAACGCTGAACTCTAACCTCTTTATGCATCTTCTATTTTCTACTGTCATATCTCATCTGCTGATGCAAGCTAGCCTAACGTTCTAAGTTTCACAGTCAAATGGAGGATCCAAGATGGTAAACTGTCCAGGACAGTGATCCAAACAAATCCACTGCTTCCAGACAACGAAGGCTACTCTGACAGTCCAGAATTGGTAATGAAGCGACACATGATTGTGTTTGATTTCAAATATTCCAAGATTGCACACTGCATCATCTTCTTCCAAACGCTGAACTCTAACCTCTCTATGCATCTTCTATTTTCTACTGTCATATCTCATCTGCTGATGCAAGCTAGCCTAACGTCCAAAGTTTAACAGTGAAATAGAGGCTCCAAGACCGGAGACTGTCCAAGATAGTGATCCAAACAAATCCACTGCTTCCACAAACAGCGAAGGATTCGAAATCTCACAAAGAAAAATCGAAACTGCGAGTTCCAAGCACTCCAAGACTGCAGCCTGCATCTTCCCCCCTGGAACGAAGGCTACTCTAACCTCCCAGGGTTAACAATCCTGACCGAGCCCCAGAGCCAGAAACAGGAGCACAGAGTAAAAATGCGAAAGCGTTCCACGGGAAACGGTCTTTGGCAATCACAGAGGTTGGCAGAGAGAGGGAGACAAAGGGAAACAGAAAGCAGACAAAGAGAGACAGAAGGAATCACGGCGGATCGAAGATACTAGCGGAACGAGACGAGATCCCGGCGATGAGGCACGTAGAAGAAAACGAACCCGGCAAGAAATAGTCGGTGGCTTTTTACTTTCTCCCGCGGGACGGAGAGGGTAAAAGGCAAAGCTACGAAAAGCCTGGCTTTATTGCCTACGAGGGCAGATCCTCGTGCGCCGGATAGGAGATTGTTTAGATCCCTGGCCCCGTAGACCCGTATCGCGAGGAGGCTGCGGGGCCTATCTAGGATCGTATACGCTCTCCCCACGGATTATGGTCGTGAAACGTTTCACGTCGTCCATTTTCGTGGCTCGTAACGCGACGCTTATTGTAAACTTGCACGGGATCGTACAAAGTCCTCCGACGGCGTTTTGTCGTGCTTACCAGAGGGTGGATCCTTCCTGAAACGATCTGTCCCGAGATTCCTCCGGCCGCGTTTTATCTCCTTTTATGCGGTCGCTCGACCGAATATCAGACTCTGCCCCGATTTTCTCCTTGCACGCGCTGCCCACTGTCCTCGAGGAGACCAGGGCCAGATGTAAATATCCTGGGAGAGAATGACGAGGCACTTCGACCTGGCGTTTGTTACTAGGGGTGGTTGGTAGTATCGCGCTTCAGACTGTGGATTAATTCCTGATACGTTCTTCGGGTTGACTAGTAGCGAATGTATGCAAATTGATTTTAATCTTGGCAAATTGTGGATAGCGCAGGGAGATGAGCTGAGGTGAGAGTGATTGGGAAATTAATTTCTGAAATTTCTTTTCAATTTGGTAGATTGCGAATAGTGCGAGATGTTAAGTGGACCTCTCTATCTTGCTAAATGGATTAACTCCGGAATGCAAATGGTAGTCAATTATTTTAGGTATGGAAGATTAAACACCAATTTGGAAGAATTCCAGGGTTAATTATTTTGACTCGATGGCTCGATTGCAAATGTGCAAATTAGTTTTCTAAACTTTCTTTTTAATTTGGTAAATTGTGAAGAGTGCGAGGGGTTAGGTACAGATTCGTACAGTCATTTTGCAAATTTTTAATGTTATTTTGGGTTTCAATACAGCCTGGAGTTAGTAGATTTTTTCAGTTTCAGGAAATAATTGGATTCTACCCAGGCTTCTAAGTATTTATACTAATATTTCAATTAACATGTGTTAGTTGTTAATAGCTGAATAATAAGCTACCTAATTTTACCTGTAAATAATAAATTAACATTCCTCTGCACTCAAAAATTCCTTTTCTTTTCTAAATATACAATTTTTCTGAATATAATTGGATTATATCCTGGCATCTAAGTATTTATACTAATATTTCAACTAACATGTGTTTGTTAATAGCTGAATAACAAGCTACCTAATTTTACCTGTAAATAACAAATTAACATTCCTCTGCACTCAAAAATTCCTTTTCTTTTCTAAATATACAATTTTTCTGAATATAATTGGATTATATCCAGGCTTCTAAGTATTTATACTAATATTTCAACTAACATGTGTTTGTTAATAGCTGAATAACAGGCTACCTAATTTTACCTGTAAATAACAAATTAACATTCCTCTGCACTCAAAAATTCCTTTTCTTTTCTAAATATACAATTTTTCTAAATATAATTGGATTCTATCCTGGCATCTAAGTATTTATACTAATATTTCAACTAACATGTGTTTGTTAATAGCTGAATAACAAGCTACCTAATTTTACCTGTAAATAACAAATTAACATTCCTCTGCACTCAAAAATTCCTTTTCTTTTCTAAATATACAATTTGTCTAAATATAATTGGATTCTATTCTGGCTTCTAAGTATTTATACTAATATTTTAACTAACACATATTTCTTAATAGTTGACAATAACAAGCTAACTAATTTTTCCCGTTCCAAATAATAAATTAACATTCCTGTGCACCCCAAAATTCCTTTTCTTTTCTAAATTATAATTTATTCCATACTAACCCTATTTTTACACTTTTTGTATTTATCATTAAATATTTATTGTTATATATACTTATTACAGTGTGAACATTTTTTCTTCAAAAACCTAATTTTCTCTCTAAAAATCCTAGCAGAATCATCTCCACATCCACTTCAAAATAAATCCAAATTAACCAAGACACATGAACGATTCCCATGATTCCCTTCATCCTTCCTGTCGCACAACCATGAGGACTCAGATGAAACCAAGCATGACCAAAACTGATCCCATCTCTATCCTAAAATCAAAAAATCACCTTAGAAAAAAAAAAAAAATAATCGACAGGCAACACTGATTTAAAAATTATTTATTTATTTATTTATTTATTAAACAGAAAAATCCATTAAAATACAAAGAAAATGAACGCATGCAAAGTTTACAAATTTCTTAAAATAGAACTATGACAAACATCCAGAGAAACACGAAAAAGTTCTGTTGCTTGATTATTATTATTTGCTAAGGAAGTGGGAGGAAGATTAGCTGATCAGAAAGCACATCACCCGTAACAGTAGCCTAACTCACCGAGAATAGAGACGCCGGAAGTGAGTATCGACCTCGTTCCAAGAATCACGTTTTCCCATCGAGGTATCCTTCGATTCTCTTGCTCGTCGCGCTATCAGCCACGCCACGGAGGACCTCGGAGACCTGGTTCGACGTGAAGGGAGAATGAGAAAAGAGAAGCGCCGAGCAACGCGTCCATCGGTGTCAATGGATTCCCCATGGGAGGTGCTAAGAAAGCGGCGCGAGATCGAGATTAGAATCGAATTTTTCCACGTAGCTGCTCGAGGTCGAGATTCAACGGAGGCCTGGCCTTCCGGCAGGAATACGAAAAATTCTCTCGCCACGTTAGCCTTCTACGTCTCACCGGAGACGACTTCGATAGCTCGCAACAATCCCGTAAATCTCACCAAACGAATTTGTTAAGGCTGAAACTACCACCTTCTTTCCCCATAAACAGATATCTCTGTTCTAGTGAATATTAATAAATTTATGATACAAAATTTCGACCTGTCCTCTTAATACCTGTGGCACGTTTAACGTTGACAGTAGACAGGGGTCTGTTCCAATGATTATGAAAATTAGAGAGAGGAATATAATTACAGTGGACCAATTCATAGTGTGTGTGTATTATCTTAATAAACAAGAAATCGGTTTTAATATCAATGGCAAGAGATACATTTGTCTAATTGCTAGGCTGAAATAAACAGAGTCCAAATTGGATATGAGAAGCTGCAGAGAAATGAACTACTCGGGATAGAGTATACTATTTTATACTACGTACATTATATTAGTATTACTATCATTGAGGATGATTCATTTTGGAAAATAGTGAATGTTTGTAATATAGAAACGTGTGTATTGACAATCCCAATAGGTCTTTAACTAGCTGACATATTAAAACTAAGAGACTCGACATTTTTCACGAGAAACTGACTCTGTCCTCTGTCCTCGGGCTCTAACCTCTACCAAAGAATGACAGACACAGCATTTGTGTTTATAAAATTTTGAAGTCCATTGCAAGAGAATTTACATAGTCCCGCAAAGAGGTCTCGAGAATCCCACTAACTTGTTCTGGAAATTAATATAGACAGAATCGTTCGTTACAAAAGATTTCACATAGTCTCCCAAAGCAGAAAAAAGTCGATTTTTCGAGAGATTTCGAGAACCCAAAGATGGTTAAAAAATTAAAATTAAATTCAACTATCTTATTAGAATATAAGAATTAACAAATTCCCTATCAGTCAAGAGAATCTAAAAATTCATCTTCATCTTTTATACACTTTCTTCCCTCAAAGTTTGACATTCATTGTGCATGAGTCAATATCATTTCCCAAAGCAATCACCAACTATCTCGAAAGCATTGAAAAATATAAAAATACTGAAGTGAAATCATCTTAAAAATAGAATCTACACGAAATTTAAAAATTCCATACTATACGAAGGAATTTGAAAATTGAACCTCACCTCTGTTCACTAATGAACACAGTTTGACATACATCGCATTGGAATCCATATAGTCTCCCAAAACAGTCAATCAATTATCTTGAAAATACTGAGAAATATAAAAATACCGAAATGAAATCATCCTAAAAATAGGATCCATACGAAAATTAAAAATTCCATACTAGGTGAAAGAATTTGAAAATTGATCTTCACCTCTGTTCGCTAATGAACACAAATTCATCCCCAACTTTGACATCCATGACACAAGAATCCAAATCGTCAACCAACTATCTCGAAAACACTGAAAAATATAAAAATACCGAAATGAAATCATCCTAAAAATAGGATCCATACGAAAATTAAAAATTCCATACTAGAGGAAAGAATTTGAAAATTGATCTTCACCTCTGTTCGCTAATGAACACAAATTCATCCCCAACTTTGACATCCATGACACAAGAATCCAAATCGTCAACCAACTATCTCGAAAACACTGAAAAATATAAAAATACCGAAATGAAATCATCCTAAAAATAGGATCCATACGAAAATTAAAAATTCCATACTAGACGAAAGAATTTGAAAATTGATCTTCACCTCTGTTCGCTAATGAACACAAATTCATCCCCAACTTTGACATCCATGACACAAGAATCCAAATCGTCAACCAACTATCTCGAAAACACTGAAAAATATAAAAATACCGAAATGAAATCATCCTAAAAATAGGATCCATACGAAAATAAAAAATTCCATATTAGACGGAAGAATTTGAAAATTGATCTTCACCTCTGTTCGCTAATGAACACAAATTCATCCCCAACTTTGACATCCATGACACAAGAATCCAAATCGTCAACCAACTATCTCGAAAACACTGAAAAATATAAAAATACCGAAATGAAATCATCCTAAAAATAGGATCCATACGAAAATTAAAAATTCCATACTAGACGAAAGAATTTGAAAATTGATCTTCACCTCTGTTCGCTAATGAACACAAATTCATCCCCAACTTTGACATCCATGACACAAGAATCCAAATCGTCAACCAACTATCTCGAAAACACTGAAAAATATAAAAATACCGAAATGAAATCATCCTAAAAATAGGATCCATACGAAAATTAAAACTTCCATACTAGGTGAAAGAATTTGAAAATTGATCTTCACCTCTGTTCGCTAATGAACACAGTTTGACATCCATCGCAGAGGAATGCATATCATATCGTCTCTCAGAACACTGGAGCAACTATCTGTAAAATATCGAGACGTCTGGAAAACCTGGAATAAAATCATCCCGAGAGAACGAATCCTCATTCTGCCGTGAAGAATCCGACATCTGCCATCAAAGGTCCTAACAACAAGCGCTGGTCGATCGCGAAAGCATGGCGCATCGGCGGGCAAAAAATATTCCCCGCTGTAGTCTGCTCGAAGGATCAAGTTGCTCTCGACGTGTAAAGTTTGCCGGAAGAATCGTTGCTATCTAAGCCCCTCTACAGCCAGGAAGTATGCGTAAAGAAAGCGGGTAGCGGCGAAACGCTAAAAGAGAGACAGGCAGGGGGCACCAAGGCTGGATAGGATTTTGCGGCGGGGCATTAAAAGTTGCCAAGTGCAAAGTTTCTTGCGGGATGATCCTCGCAACGGGCGTACAGTAGCACTCTTAATCCCGTTACCTGCAGCCAATTTTTCTTCGCGTACTCCTTTTTTCGCCCCATGATCCTCTCTAGCCTACCCAATCCCGTCCCTCGAGCGCCAGCTGCTGCCGCCTTTAATCTTTCCACACTTAGCACCCCATTCGCCGAAGAATACCGCGACACTTTTCACACGGATACGTTTCTTTATCCCGCGAAAGTGAAAGATCCGCGACGTGTTTAAATACCAGGGCCGTACCTCGCAAATCTCGGCCCGAGGTGAGAACTTCTTTCGAGGTGCAGACCAGGGGCCTCGAAAGGATACCCCCAATCGAGAATTTCCAGAATATCGCCATCTGTATCCTTTGGTATCATTTTATCTAGGATACATAAAGAAATCGCAAACGGTTAGAACTAGCCTGTCTGTTTAGAGCCACGCAGGTTGACAAAATGTCCCCAGAAAACGGGAGACAAAAGGCAAAAGGCAGGGGAAGGTATCGTCCTCATATTGCTAGGATGTAGAGTCTATTTTAATATTTACTTTTACTACAGCAGAAATAAATAAGAGGATAAAAGGATATAAAATTAATTGGTAGGACAACAAAGACGGTAAAAATTGAAATTAGCGACTAATTTTCATAGGAAAATCGATAACACGGACAAACATCAAATGTAATGTATATCTAAATCCTAGGAAATGTACCAAATGCTCACGTGGCAAATTGTACACCTGCATAATCGTTAATAAAAAGAAAAAGGAGGGGGGACTACGAAAGCAGAGGTCAGTACAACGAAAAGAAAGAAATATATGTACATATGTACGTAAAAGAGTATATACATGCATATAGAGTATATGGTACTCACCACTGACCCTTGACCCTTGACCACCTCCTTGGTAGTAGCAACCAGGCTTAGTGAGGAAGGTCCGTCCAGTTCGAAGAGCAACCTGCAAAAAGGATATTAATCGATCTCGCGATCTTTATATAGCCGACGATGATCCGAAGATCAACGGAAGGTCACGATCATTACCGATTACGTTAATAATATCCTGTCTTCTATAATAACCAAGAATTTCTAGATTTCTCCGCTCTTATTATAAATTTATACTCAGAATAATTTCTTATTAACAATTTTAATTTATTATTAACGATAAATTTGATAATCGCACAATAATTACAGAAATTAAATAATTTTTAATTTTTAATTAAAAAATGACTATGAGGGAACGAAAGTGACCATCATGGCCCCATTGAGGGGACAAGCCCTGGTCATTGATGACACGTGTAAGTAAAATAAGTCAAAGAACATCCTCAATTAGGATAATATACATAGTCGAGGGCAACGAACTGACTCACACAAAGGCGAACACAGAGACCAATTATTTTTTAAATTATTGTTATTATATTACTATTGTTATTCAGATTATATATAAAACACATAAAAACGTTTCTGGCGCGAGTGGCGAAGTCTGTTTAGCTCATAAATAAAATATACTGGAATTAAATAACATCTTTATTCCTTGTATTCCTCGTACCCCTACATGTATGTCAAAATATTTTGACACGCAGGAAAGCAAGCTCCACGAGAATCACCTGATGCGGGTTAGAGAATAGGGTTAAAATTCGTTCGAGGCTCGCGTTAACACTAGATTTACCGTACCCGTCAATTTGACGGAAGGGTTGCTCCAATTTTACGTTGGTAACAGATTTAGTTAACTTATATTAAGACTGTTAACACTTTACCGACCTATATAGCCTATTAATCGGTTCTCATGACGATGAACAGTCATTATTATATGAATAGTAATTTGTTATTTAGTATTGAGGTACGTTGCTCAGTTGTATCAGTTGCGTCGCTTTGTAAGCTCCCCATTTCTACATGGGGGGCGCCAGAGAGAATCTGCTTATGCTGTTAAATGGCGTTTGTTGCGTCCCAAACACTGCAACTCGCTCGTGGAGTTTCACGGGGTTGGAAGGCCCGCTACGCTGCTGAGGCAATGATCTTGGGATGCGGCCCACTCTAACTCGATAGAGGTAGACCTGGTTGGTGTTGAACTGCAAGGAGTTCTATAGTAGTAGACAGACTCCTGCGCTGAGTGTTGGTGGGTCTCGTTTGATGATGTGGTCGTGATGGGGATTTTACTGAGAATCTTATTGTGAATGCCTTCTCGGTAGTTTTATAAGGTTTGACTGTCTTCTGATTGGTTGGTACGATATTGGAGGTGGAGGTTAACTTCAGCGTCCTTCGGTGGTGGTGGTTGTTTAAACATTTAGGCTCTTATGACCGTCGTCTAAGAGGCTAAGATTTCGGTCTTTGTCATGGTTTATATTAGCGGTGGGTTAGGTGACGCTGAGTTTATACATGATAAGGGATGCCTACAATAAAGGCATGAAACAGGCCTCCACTTGACCTGGGACATTGCGGTCCTAGGGCCGCAACAGCTTTAATATAATATATAATTGTTTTTAAATTAAACTAATCGTTAGAAAAAAGGCACGTGGTTTCCTTTACCTGTGAACTCGACAGGTGTACCTAGAAATAAGTATACAGATAGCATCCGTAAACCTAGTGTTAATCTAACTAGAGAGACGTAAATACGTAGGATGAAAGAGGACAGCGCGAAGACGCTGAGAAGGGACATGTCTGAAAGCATCCTGCTCCGCGTTCGAATCGGCATTCTGTGTTTTACCTCTGGCAATATAATTTCTCCAGACTTGGAGTACGTTTAAGTTGCACAGCCTCTCGCCGATGTCCCAAAAGTGGTGCCACAGTTTTATATTGACTCTGTCAAAGATGCATGCGCGCATACGTCCGTATGTATTATGCAGAGGTACATAACGGCGCACTCCGCCGGATACTCGAATGAAACTTTCCCCTGTGCCGCGACCAACGTCACGGGGGCAGAGGGAAACGTCTTTCACCGGGGTAGACATTGAAGTCGGCCGTGGTGGCTCGATTTGAAAGGAAAAGCTTCGCTAGGAGCGAGCTCGCGGTCTACGACGTGCGAAAGGAAACGGTGGATAATTCGACTGAATGCCTGAAAAACAGCTTCGCCGGAAAACCACCTCGTTAAGCGGGAAAGTACAGCTGCGTTCGAATCTAATCCTCGATTCTTCGAAATCTGAAATTTCCGCCGCTTTCCAGGGGTCTCGGGGTGAAAGCACCTTATTAATTATTATGCAGCCTGAGACGCTCTGGGGAATTAAATTGGTAACGAATTACAATTTTTGTTAAGGTTATTTATTTTCAGTTACGCGACTCTTGGATGCTATATTGCATTCCAATTTTGCGAACCAGTTCGTTGAGGAAGAAAATATAACAGGGTTCGAATTTAATCCTCGATTCTTTGAAATATGAAATTTCCAGAGGTCTCGGGGTGAAAGCACCTTATTAATTATTATGCAGGCTATCAGAAATTGAATTGGTATCGAATTAAAAATTATTTTCAATATTTTTAACACCAAATATTTATATATTTATCTTAAGTCACGTGATTATAGGACTTCCATTGTGTGTGCCCCCTTGTTAAGGAAGAATATATAGCAGGGTTATGATTTAATCTTTGATTCTTCGAAATCTAAAATTTTCTTCCCTTTCTAGAGGTCTCGTGGTGAAAGCGCCTTATTAATTATTATGCAGACTCTCAGAAATTAAATTGGTATCGAATTAAAAATTTTTGAAATATTTTTAACAGGAAATATTTATATATCTATTTTAAGTCACGTGATTAGTGGACTTCAATTGTGTGTGCCCCCTTATTGAAGAAGAAAATATAACAGGATTCGGATATAGTCCTCGATTCTTCGAAATCTGAAAATTTCTTAGCTTTCCAGCGGTCTCGGGGTGAAGGCACTTTATTAATTATTATGCAGGCTATCAGAAATTGAATTGGTATCGAATTAAAAATTATTTTCAATATTTTTAACACGAAATATTTATATATTTATCTTAAGTCACGTGATTATTGGACTTCCATTGTGTGTGCCCCCTTGTTAAGAAAGAATATATAGCAGGGTTATGATTTAATCTTTGATTCTTCGAAATCTAAAATTTTCTTTCCTTTCTAGGGGTCTCGTGGTGAAAGCACCTTATTAATTATTATGCAGGCTCTCAGAAATTAAATTGGTATCGAATTAAAAATTTTAAATATATTTAACAGGAAATATTTACATATCTATTTTAAGTCACGTGATTAGTGGACTTCAATTGTGTGTGCCCCCTTATTGAAGAAGAAAATATAACAGGATTCGGATATAGTCCTCGATTCTTCGAAATCTGAAAATTTCTTAGCTTTCCAGAGGTCTCGGGGTGAAGGCACCTTATTAATTATTATGCAGGCTATCAGAAATTGAATTGGTATCGAATTAAAAATTATTTTCAATATTTTTAACACGAAATATTTATATATTTATCTTAAGTCACGTGATTATTGGACTTCCATTGTGTGTGCCCCCTTGTTAAGAAAGAATATATAGCAGGGTTATGATTTAATCTTTGATTCTTCGAAATCTAAAATTTTCTTCCATTTCTAAGGGTCTCGTGGTGAAAGCCCCTTATTAATTATTATGCAGGCTCTCAGAAATTAAATTGGTATCGAATTAAAAATTTTAAATATATTTAACAGGAAATATTTACATATCTATTTTAAGTCACGTGATTAGTGGACTTCAATTGTGTGTGCCCCCTTATTGAAGAAGAAAATATAACAGGATTCGGATATAGTCCTCGATTCTTCGAAATCTGAAAATTTCTTAGCTTTCCAGAGGTCTCGGGGTGAAGGCACCTTATTAATTATTATGCAGGCTATCAGAAATTGAATTGGTATCGAATTAAAAATTATTTTCAATATTTTTAACACGAAATATTTATATATTTATCTTAAGTCACGTGATTATTGGACTTCCATTGTGTGTGCCCCCTTGTTAAGAAAGAATATATAGCAGGGTTATGATTTAATCTTTGATTCTTCGAAATCTAAAATTTTCTTTCCTTTCTAGGGGTCTCGTGGTGAAAGCACCTTATTAATTATTATGCAGGCTCTCAGAAATTAAATTGGTATCGAATCAAAAATTTTTGAAATATTTTTAACAGGAAATATTTATATATCTATTTTAAGTCACGTGATTATTGGACTTTAATTGCATGTGCCCCCTTGTTGAGGAAGAAAATATAGCAGGGTTCGAATCTAATCCTCGATTCTTCGAAATCTGAAATTTTCTTAGCTTCCCAGAGGTGAAGCTTTCTCGAGGTGAAAGCACCTTATTAATTACTATGCAGATTAACCCTCTCTCAGAAATTAAATTGGTATCGAATTAAAAATTTTTTAACATTTTTAACAGGAAATATTTATATACCTATTTTAAGTCACCTGATTATTTGACTATAAATTTAACTTCAATCACATGAGCCCCCTTGTTGAGGAAGAAAATATAACAGGATTCGTATTTAATTCCAGATTCTTCAAAATCTGAAATTTCCTTCACTTTCCAGAGGTGAAATCACCTTATTAATTACTATGCAGACTGAGCCACTCTCAGAAATTAAATTGATATCGAATTAAAAATTCTTTTAACGTTCTTGATAGGAAATATTAATATATCTATTTTAATTCACCTGACTCTCGAAATTTGTGCTGAATCTCGTTAAACTCCTTGTATAAGAGAATGATTACAACGTATATTTATTGTTCCTTTCCAATAAAAATCACTGTAGCTGAAAAATTTAGTCAATATGAAGCGTGTCGATATTGCAACTGGAATTGAAATTGAAATTGAAATTTTTCCTACAGAAAGACAACAGTCGTTTGAAATGAACAATAATACGAACGGTACCAATATCCCATAACTCTCTCCCCAAACCCCAAATAATAAACACTACGATTTAACAACCAATTACTCAAAAGAAGAACCAAATTTCATCAACAACTCCCCACATCAACCCCAATATCAAATTAAATTCCCCCCCACAAAATCCAAAACCAATATATATATATAAAGAAATTAAATCCTATACTTGCAAATAATTCCCAAAGAAAGCTTTAACCCATGAGCTCGACGATATTTTGGCTAAAGAGGGGTACGAGTTGAAAAATTTTCTTCAATTATTCAATTTCGATACCTGATACACTGTTACATTATTTTAAATTTGATATATTAACATCGAGCTTCGAAATTTCATCAAATGGTGACCTAGAAGCACCTCTCGAGTGCAAAGGGTTAATACCAACTGATTCAAAAAATCAAATCCCGAAATTAGACAGCATTCAAGCTACCAAGGTTCCCCTCTCAAATCGCAGGTCTTCTAGCGAATTCGATAGAGCATAATCGAATCTCGCGGTTTCCGTGATCCCGCGAACCAACGACCAGTCACGTTTCGCATCGGCGAATACACAATCGCCCCGACCAGGCCAAATAACAATGGATTACACTCTCTGATATCGAAATAAACATTTAGCCAGCACCGTTCGTCCAGCCCCCCCTACCCTAACTTCCTCGAGGAACTCGCTGATTAAACTGAGACCGTCGCGAAGTTCGAATCGAAAAGAAATAACGATGACTCCCACGAAGGAAGTGGCTCGGAACCGATGGAAAATCCCGGTCAATTAGCCAACACGGTATAAGTAATTAATTCCGAAGGGTAGACCTGGTCAGGATCTTTATCAAACTCGCAGGAAGTTCCGCAGCAGCCAGGTTGGAACTCCGTGGAGCCGATTAAAGTTCTCTGCTGAAATTAGGTAAATAAAAATTCAGAGCGGATTGTCTGGCGCAGAGGAACAAGATGGCGCGGAAGAAATAAGATTTTAATGGAATTAACCAGAGCTTTGTTAATCAACGCTGTCCCGGCTGGTCGTTCTAACAGGGACGATGAGGCATATCGAGCGTGTTCGAGATTTAATCATTTCAATCGGATCAGTTGCGTCGCTCGATAAAAATTCACCTGATCGCTGCAGCGCCGCCATTTCCATTTCTATAGGTGCAGTATGGTGGTGAGGGGATTCGTGGTGAAATACGATATTTTGTTCCGAGTGAGGGGAGGGACGGTGAATGATTGATCGAATTTTGAGGAATTCACGAATTTTGAGGGACAGGAGGGGATTTCTGAATGTTTGTTGCGTTTGTTACCGAGTGGTCCGAGTTTTAAGTATTGGAAGCAAATGTACCAGTTGTGCATTC
>NW_016909802.1:93540-94896 GCF_001483705.2 Eufriesea mexicana
CTTCAAATAGACATTTTAACTAGCATCCTTCGAACCTCTACCTCCATCAGGAAAAACCCAGACCTCATATACCACTCCATACATTCACCCCGAAGAAAGAAGCCCGAGTCGAGGAGACAACGGTTACCTCTTTACGACCAACGTCCCAAGGCTCGCGGATCTCCAAATCACTTAAAAACACCATTAGAGTCAATCCTAACAACTTTCATAAACTAACGCACCATTAGCCGAATTTAATTAAACCTTTGCCTTTCCTTGACAGACCTCTACCTTGTCCCAATTTCCATGCATACTCTCTGGATCAAGGGACCCGAATCGAAGGGACGATGGTTTACTCCTTTATAACCAGCGTCCCACGATTCGCGGACACCTCGACCTCCGAAACTGACCCCCCGAGTCAACCCCCATAAGAAGATTAGAATTCCCCAAACCTAAAAACAAATTAACAATTTGTTTAAACTTCCACTTCCACCTACCAGTTCCGAACTTCATGCACGTCCCTCGAACGAACACGCTGCCAATAGGAGAAAAAACACACCCACCACTTAGACATCTCGACAGCCAATGACAGCAACAGACGAACATATAAAATACACGACACCAAGAAGACAGGACAGTACAAACATCAAAACGACACGAACGACACCAAGATAGAACGCATATCGCTAACTATCGCCAAGACATCTTGGAATTTCTTGTAAATATATCTTGTGAATAAATTATATTTAAAACTGCAAAAAATAGTTTACGTTCTTAAAACGACGTAAACCTTCGCCTGAATTCTTCCTACAAACAACAAGAAGATTCGGACGAGACACCAGTGGTTAATTGAGATTGGGGTGCAGACGAAGACCCCGTGTGTGATGTATGGAGCTTATGAGAGAGAAATTTAAAGTCTAATTAATTTTGGAAAAATGAAGGAGTTTATTACAGTTATTAATTTGTAGATCATTTTAAGATGATGAGATTATTGTTAATGGGAGAGTTTTATTATCTGAGTATTATTGCCGAGAATGAAGATCATTGGGAATTGTAATCTAATTTTATTTGTTTGTTTAGGAGAGAAATGGGCAATTAGGCAAGTCGCTTCGAGTGACTTTAGTTTAATTGCTTCCGATATTTTAAGCGGAACGTAATTTATCTAGAGATATCTCAAGATTATCTCTTATGGAAAACAAGAATCTTCTGTAGATAAATATATATCCAAAATGTCAGAGGGATTCTAATTTTTTGAAAAATAATTCATTGATACCTTTTATTCTAATTATTATAAATTATTCAAAAACATAAAACTTTTTAAATAACTAGTTACTGTAGAAGCAACCATCTTCAATGTTTCAAACAGTACACCCTGTT